>NC_057795.1:105019185-105319185 GCF_018294505.1 Triticum aestivum
CGGCGGGCTGCGATGCAGCAGCAGCAGCAGCACGCATCGGCAAGGGAAGCAGGGGAGCAGGGGAGCGCGACGGCCAATGGCGGGACGCGGGTGAGCGTGGGAGCTGCAGGAGGTTGGCGGGGCGCGCGGCGCCAACGCGGGCGTGCGAGGCGAGCGCAGCAGCAAGCCGAGGCGGGGGCAGCAAAGCAGCAGCCGTAGTGGCCAGCAGCACGAGGTGACGGGGGCGGGTTCAGCTGCTGTGCGGGGGCGCGACGCCGGGCCCTCCCTGCTGAGCCCGGTGGACAGCGGCGGAGGTGGCGCGCAGGTGCACACGAGGTGTTTGAGAAAATGTCACAGGGAGAGGAGGAAGAAGGAGGAGGTTGACATTGACAGATGTCCCTGCCTATTATAAACATGTTTAAATTGTCTAAACTGGACATTATGTGAAAGTGGTAGCTTTTAGTCACAAATTTAGAAAATTTTGGTACTTTTCGTTTTTTTTAAAGTGATAGTTTGTTGTCAATCACTCAAAAAGGAAGAGAGAAAAAAAACTGCTTGCAACCTCTCCTGGTGCAAAAACCTGTGCCCATCCTGCACGACCCGCACATGGCGAGTCAGCAGCGCACCACATGCTGCATCGAAGTTCCTGCGTAGCTTGACCGTTGAAGAATATCTCATCGTAGTCGTAGGACCCAAGTGTCATGCTCCTAAAAATTTACGAACCTGTAGTGCACTCTGATCAAAGTTCAGAAAATTCAGGTAGAGCCAAATTTACTCGCGCGGTAGAAAGAGTAACGGTATCGGCAGGGCGAAGTTACGGATCTTGGCGGCCGTACTGTTTACGTACTCTTATGTTACCAAGTCTATGTACCGCGCACATGTCAAAAGGAAAAACGTCGACGTACGCCAGATACGTACTACGTAGATACGCGTTGTACTCCCTCCGTTCGGAATTACTTATCGTCAAAATGAATAAAAATAAAAATATCTAAAACTAAAATACATTTAGATACATCCATTTTTCTGACAAGTATTTCCAGACGAAGGGAATACTAAATTACCAGCTAAGGCGGGTGATACGTCGACCTAGCTTGTCAAACTGTCTGCAATAAGTGATTTTTAATTCTTAGAGCTTATCTGGATTAACAGATGGAATGTGGAATGGTACTATCCCAAGCTAAGATGACAGCCCAACTAATTAATATGATTAGCCAGTGAGCTAGTACTAAACAGACACGATCTAGCTAGCAAAAGCTAGACCGTACTACACACGGACACAAACTAATCAGGAGCGAGGAAGCAAGAAAGAAGATGGCTCGGGCCGACATGACAGCCAGCCTGCTCAATCGCCGGCCGGCCGGCAGGGTCGCTGGACCGGTCGGTCTAACCAGCCGACCGGATCAAAAGGCGGCAATCAGCCAGCCTAGCTGCACTGGTTTTTAATTTGGTGGACCCACTGGAGATTGCTGGGCAAGTTTGAACCTCCGTTACAATCGGAGAACTGGGCAAACACACACGTGTTCACATGTGGCTGCACGTGTTTTGGGCCGTTTCGTGAGGCGACGCGACTAACTGCGGTTCGAATCAATAATTCGATGCAGAGCCTCCTTGCTTTTCCACATGTTTTCTGTTGTTCTGGCCTTGTGGGGATGTTTTTCCTCGTGGTTTTGGTTCAACAGCTCCATCGATCGATCAAGTTCACACAGGGAAACGTGTGAATGGATCATATAGTTGTGACAGTTACAGACTATCCCCTTCTTGGAGAAGGTTTTCAGAGACAGAAAGAAATTGCTCGCTATTCCTGTCACCTATAGGTTACGTTCCTCCATTCAACCAAAAGGTGTCATCGATGCTATATATTCATCTCTTTCATGCAGTACAAGGAAAATAAAAAATAACCAAAAAATAACTACAAGTAGGTTTATATATCACCTAGAGACGACCGCAAGCACTGAAGATAGCCGAAAGTGCGTCACCGTCATCGCCCCTCCCTCATCAAAGTAAGGAAAAAAATGTTATAATACACACTCGAGAAGTCATCATGATATTGCCCCATAGGACTAGCACACTGAACAACGACCGCCCCCAATGAAGATAAGCATAGATTGGAAAGATCCAAATTATATAGACACGAACGAAGACTTGATCCACAAAGATCCACTGAAGACCGACACCGACTGAATCTCATGAGACCACTGCCACACGCCCTCTGATGACTCTAGACACACCATCGAAACGGGGGTTGGGTGCAGTGGCAGAACAAGGAAAAGATCGGGGGCAAAATGACACAAACTTTTGATTAAAGGGGGCAAACTACACCAATGTATGTATTTTTCTTCTAAATTCTGCATTTTTCATCTCCAAATTAGCAGCAAATCAGTGATCTCAGGGTGGTGGGGACGATGACAGCGACCTTATTTCATCTTCAGGGAGTCGCGACTTCCTCAAATTCCTACGTAGGACACATCCTAATAGACCTAAAAAAACACCTAAAACGGAATATGAATTGTTCCACCGGCACCGGCACCGAGGTCCACCACGCCTCTATGACCCTAAGGCAGGAGAGAGGCGGACCGGCGGAGATGCCAATGGGAGGCGGAGAAACCCTAATCGCCTAAGCAGTCGCAAGAGAAGGCGAAGGGGCACTCTTAAGCCCCGATATTGTTCATGACTTCATGCGGTCTTTAATCATTGTCCTAATGACACTAATTAGGTTGTTTATGTTCTTGCCAGACATGCATGACTTTTTAGCACATGTTACATGAGACGATGTATCTTTATTTTCTCAATTGTTATATAACTAGAACCAACTATGGAGGGCTTTGGGAGGTTTGAGCGAGGGGCGTACATGTTGTTTACTTTTTTTATTTTTCAATTATTTTCCTTTTTGTCCAGGTGTTTTCTTTGGCTTTTGTGTTTAGTTGTTTTCCTTCCTTTTGTTTTTCATGATTTTCTAGTACAACATGTGAGTACAAGTGCACTATACAGGAGTACATGTTGCACAAGAAGTACATGCCCAATAAATAGTATATGTTCTTAATTAATAAAAATTACCGTAGAACGATTGTTCTACGGTTTGGGCTCAAAAAAAATGTTGTAGCGTACGGATGTTGCATATCCCTCAAGGAGTACATGTTTTACCCTGTGTGAAGAACATATTGCACTGCATGAAGAGTTCATGGTGCAAGCATGTGGAGAACTGGAGATACATATTTCCAGTACAGGTTGCGGCACGGGAAGTACATGTTGCATCTGTGAATACATGTTTCACTGTGCACAGAGTACAAATTGCACCGTACAGGGAGTACATATTTATTGGAGCACGGGGAAGTACACCAATCATGGGGAGTACATGTATGTTATCTTGGAGAGTAAACATATGTTATTATGCGAAGTATAAGTTTGCTATAGTTGGGAGTATAAGTTGGGTCAAAAAAAGTTTCCAAAAATCTACCGACATCTGATTTAGTTTCAAAGATCTCAATGAATGAATACAACTTTGAAAATAATTCATAATTTGGACAGGCCTAGCAAAAGACACATACCCATCCTCTCATACTCCTGTGTATGAAAAAAAACCCACCGGAACTCCTTGGCAGCGACCAATGACAGACCAATGTTGCACCATTTGTCCCCCGTAATGACTTTACTATAACCTTTGTAAGAGATATTCTTTATAACTAGTATAACTACAGTCCAATTCTTTTGGCGACTTCTCTTGTAAGTCGCCCCTCCCGGAGGCGGGAAAAACCAGAGAAGGCCTTATATATAGATTGTGGGTTGTTGCAAAGGCATTCTGTAAAATAAACCTCCCAGCGACCAATTTTTTCTCGCTTTTCACTTTTTTTTGTTTTCTTCCCTTTTTCTTCTTTTCCCCTATGAGTTTCTTTGTCTCTTACTCATCCTTTTGGTTTCTTTGTTTGCATTTCTTTTTTGCACTGTTTTTTCTCCAGTTAACTTGTTTCCTTTTTCTGCTTGGTTTTCTTTTGTTTCTCTATTTGGTTTATTTTGCTTTTCCCCTTTCTTTCTTCAACACATGTCTACATTTTGTGATACACATTGTTCGTACACATCAAGAACATTTTTTATACACATTTAAAATAATTCAAATTCATGATTAACACTTTTTCAAATATATGTTTTGATGTGTATTGTTTCCACACAATTTGTACATTTTGTGTATACATCTAAAATATTTTTAATACAGATTTAACATTATATATACATATTTTTTTCAAATATATCTTTTGATGTCTAATTTTTTTCGTAGACATTGAACATTTTTCTTATACATCTGATACATTTTTAATATTTTATGTGTCCACGTTTAATATTTGCCATGTACATGATTAATATTTTTATAAACTCTAATTTTTGAATATCTACTTTTTCCATACACATTATACATTTTTTTACATCTGGAACATTTTTATACAGGTTTAACATTTTTTAAATAAATGATTAACATTTTTTAAAACTATATTTTTTGATGTCTACTTTTTTCCGTTCACATTGTACACTTTCTGTATATATCGAAAACATTTTTATATGAACATTTAAATTTTAAATGCATGATTTAAGTTTTCAAATGTTTTATGTAAATTATTTTTAAATATATATTTAGAATGTTTGAAAGTGTAAACAAAAGTTAAAAAAGAATGTAAAAAACCAGAAAAAGGAGGCTGTGCCATGTGGCCTATGGCCTCGTGCGTGCCTGGGCTGGCCCATCTCGCAGTAGCCTTCAGGCGAGGCTGCCCTACATCCCTCATCAGTTGCTAAAAAAGGTCTCTTCTCAAAAAAAAAAGTTGCTAAAAAATCACCTAAAAAAGTTGCTAAAATATAAGGGCAATGCTATGCGTTGGCCGGCAATAATCGAAAAATATCTGGCGCCCTGTTGACCATTGGATGAACAAGCTAATGGTCGTGTGATCTACTCGCATAAACAGCCACCACTTTGTAACAAGAGTGGTGTTGCATAAGGTCTTCTGCAGTTACAATCACTTCGAAGCGTTGCAATTGATTAACAAATGAAATGTGGAATTGTACTATCCCAGAGCTAAGATGACTGCCCAACTAATTAACATGATTAGCAAGTGAGCTAGTACTAAACAGACACGATCTAGTTAGGAAAAGCTAGACCGTACTACACACGGAGACAAACTAATCAGGAGCGAGGAAGCAAGAAAGAAGATGGCTCGGGCCGGCATGGCAGACAACCTGCTCAATCGCCGGCCGGCCGGCAGGGTCGCTGGACCGGTTGGTAGCGCAAACCGGTCGGTCTAACCGGCCGACCAGATCAAAAGGTGGCAATCGGCCAGCCTAGCTGCACTGGTTCTTAATTTCGTGGAGCCACTGGATTAATGGCGTTGCTAAGATTGCTGCGCAAGTTTGAGCTTGTGTTAGAATGGGAGAACTAGGCAAATACACACGTATTCACATGTGGCTGCACGGGCTTTGGGCCGATTGATGAGGCCAAGAAAGCCACTAAACTGCGGTTCGGATCGATATTTGGACGCAGAGCATCTTGCGTTTCCACGTGCTATGAATGAGTTTTACCAGACTCTTTATACCTCGGAAGGAGTGCAAGGGATACATCAAGTTATTGATCAAGTGCCAAAAAAGGTGACCGATGCTATGAATGCCGATTTGTGTGCCCCTTACACTAATGATGAGGTGAAAACAGCTCTTTTTCAAATGTTTCCCACTAATGCACCTGGCCCAGATGGCTTTCCAGCCTTGTTTTATCAGAAGCACTGGGATGTGTGCGGTGAGGATGTAACGAGAATAGTACTCAGAATTGTGAAAGGGGAGGAAAGCCCGGAGTCTATTAATGATACAGTATTGGTATTGATCCCTAAGGTAACTAATTCCAATCTTCTTTCGCAGTTCAGACCGATCAGTTTATGCAATGTGCCGTATAAGATTGCTTCGAAGGTTATCGCAAACAGGTTGAAACTTGTTCTACCAGACATCATCTCTGAGGAGCAATCTGCGTTTGTGCCAGCTAGATTGATCACATATAACATAATTTGTGCCTATGAATGTCTACATTTTATGAAGAGAAGCAGGTCAAGAAGTAATAGTTTTTGTGCTCTGAAGTTAGATATGATGAAAGCCTATGACAGGCTAGAGTGGACCTATCTGAGGGCCATGATGGAGAAGTTGGGTTTTGCACCAAGTTGGATTGACACAGTCATGGTTATGGTTTCTGCAGTCTCCTTCTCAGTGTTGTTTAATGGAGAAAGACTTGAGCGTTTTTATCCATCACGAGGAATTCGGCAGGGAGATCCTATCTCACCTTACCTATTTTTGATCGCAACAGAGGGCCTTTCGTGCCTCCTGAAATCCAGTTCACAGTCATCTACACTCGCAGGTAGTAGAGTGGCGCCAATGGCTCCTGCTGTTAACCATCTTCTTTTCGCAGATGACAGCCTGTTGCTTTTCAAATCTAGCGTGGAGGTTGCAGAAAGAGTATCAAACCTACTGACCATTTATTGCAATGCTTCGGGTCAGAGAATTAATACTGAGAAATCATCAATATTTTTCAGTAAAGGGTGCCCACAGAATCTTAGAGATGAAGTGAAGAACCGTTTGAATGTCCACAATGAATCTCTTAATGAACGTTATCTTGGTATGCCAACAGATGTGGGCCAGTCGAAGAATGGCACATTCAAATATTTGCGCGTCAGAGTTTGGGAGAAGGTGAAAGGCTGGATGCAGAAGCTGTTATCGGCGATAGGGAAGGAAATCCTCATAAAATTTGTGGCACAAGCTATTCCGGTATTCTCCATGGCTTGTTTCAGGCTACCCAGGGGACTTTGTGACAACATTACATCCATCATTCGCCAATTTTGGTGGGGAAGCAGAAGGGGGAAACTCAAGCCGGCCTGGGTATCGTAGGATGTCATGACCAAGCCAAAACATATGGGAGGCATGGGGTTTAGGGACATGGAACTTTTTAACCTAGCTTTGCTTGCTCGACAGGCGTGGAGGCTTCTGAATGACACTGAATCTCTGAGTGCAAGACTTCTGAAGGCCGTTTATTTCCCAGATGTATCACTTTTTCAAGCTGAGTTGGGAACACACCCGTCCAAGATTTGGAGAGAAATCTTAGATGGAAGGGATGTAATGGCGCAGGCTGTGGTTAGAAGAATTGGTGATGGTGCTTCAACCGGTATCTGGGACCATAATTGGATCCCTAGAGAAAGCTACAAGAGACCGATCGCAGCTCGGGTGGCAGCCCTGCCACGTTTGGTATCCGAACTAATTAAGCCATCTACGGCTTCATGGAAGGAGGAGATGATACGGACGGTGTTTACTGAGTTTGATGCCGAAGCAATAATGCAGATACCATTGTGTACACGATGTGTTGAGGATTTCTGGTCCTGGGGGGAAGAACCACGGGGCAACTTTTCGGTCGGGTCTGCATACCGCATGCTAGTTCGAACAAAACATGATAGAGAAGGATGGTTGGACGAGGCAGAAACAACATCTTCCAGTGAGGGACAAAGCAAAGAATGGAAGGCAATCTAGAAGGTCGCAGTACCGAGCAAAATAAAGGTCTTTCTATGGCGCCTTGCTCGAAACTCGATACCATCGGGAGACGTTTTGCATAGGAGGAATATGGCAACGACGAGGGCATGTGGCTTGTGTGGGACGACCGACTCTTGGAGACATGCGCTGCTTAACTGTCCCATGTCGAGATGCACCCGAGCACTATCATCGGAGGATATACTGGACAAGTTAAGCTCTCACCATCAAGAATGCCCAAAATCATGGTTATCTGCTCTGATGAGAGCTCTCAAACCCGATGATTTTATTAGGTTCTCGGTCTCGCTGTGGGCTATATGGGGTGCAAGGAGGAAAGCATTGTATGAGGGCATTTTCAAGTCACCACAGGCAACACATGGGTTCATAAACTCTTACATAAATGATCTTCAGATCATAGTCCCAAGTGTACATGCAACACGGAGAGGAGTTGTGCAACACTCGATCTGGATTGCTCCCCCTGGAGGCCACGCGAAGCTGGATGTTGACGTCGCGGTGGGTAGTAGAAGCCGGTTTGGAGCTGTGGCATCAATATGTCGGGACCAGGCAGGTGGCTTTCTAGGTGCATCGGCTGTTATTTTCAAGCATGTTAAAGATCCATCTACCTTAGAAGCTTTGGCGTCGCGGGAGGGCCTTGATCTAGCAGCAGACTTACATATATCAAGGGTACATGCGGCTACAGATTGCAAGGGTGTGGCAAGTGAGATTGGTAGGAGGAGCAGTGCGGTGTTTGGCGCAGTGGTCAGGGAAATAGAGATGCAAGTTTCTTCTTTTATTTCATGTAACGTAGTTTATCAGTCTAGGAGCTCAAACTTTGATGCTCACAACTTAGCAAAGCATGCTTTATCTTTGAGTGTTGGCCGCCATGTTTGGTTAGGCCAACGCGAAGGAATTCCTTTTGTCCATGTAAACATTGTGACGGCGTAATAAAGCTTTGCGAGGTTGCCTAAAAAAACGTGCTTGTGGTTCAATAGCTCCATCGATCGATTATAAATTGAGAAAAATATAGTATTTTTATCCCTCAAATTTATGAAAAGTATCTAACTGATCCCTAAGAATTTTTGGGCGCTATTTGATACCTCAATTATTATTGGGTTTGTCTAGGACACATCTAGATGCGACATAGTTATGTCACATCTAAGCTAATGTCCACTCTGTTTGAGGTCTATTTTTTCCCTAGTTTTTTTTTATTTTTTATTAGTGCATTATATATTTGTGGGAGCTTAGATGTGACATCCTTAAAAAACATCTAGATGTGAATTAGCCAAACGGTTATTAAAACCGGGTAAATTTTGTCCAAAAACGGATTTAAGTAGAAAACCAGCCACGTGGCAACAAATTTCTCTCTCCTCACACTCGAAGGAGATCGAGGCTGCCTACTTAAAATTGGCGTGCTGCTGCCACCATGGCCTCAAGGGAGTTGTTGTTGCAGCCAACCACTGGCGGAGCTACAACAAGGCCTAATGGGCCATGGCCCGCCCAGCTCATGGCCGAAACTATGAAAGAGTAGAGAAAAAACTGGGCCTTTTGAGAGAGAAAAATGTGTTTTCTTTAGCTTGGCCCGCCCAATAAGTTTCTGTAGCTCTGCCACTGTAGCCAACCATCATCATCGATGCAAAGGAGAGAAAGAGAAGGATCCACAAATTCGTGCATCAGCAACAACTCCTCGTCGGCGAAGGGGTCGGCGGCGCACTACATGCACACTCTAGGCACCCTGCGTTGGCGCTATCGGCAGTGCTACTCCAGGTGGAGGAGGGAAGCTGGAGGGGGCGTAGAAGTAGTGGATGATGGAGAGGACGCTTGTCGTGCAATCGGGGGGGGGGGGGGGCACGCCAGTGGTGACGGTCGCTGGATCTGGCAGGGGGCGCGGCGGGAAGGCTGTGAGAGGGAAGTTGCACATGGATCCCCCTCATCCCAGATCGGAGTTGGATGGGAGACAGCGATGGAGATTTGGAGCAGGGATTGGATCAGGCAGCAACTAAGGAGGATGGCGCCCACGCAGTGCAGGGCTCGAGCTCCGGTGAGTTGGACAGATGAGGCAGCACATCTAGTTGCAATGGAGAAGGGAACTCCTCTAAGGCTCTCGATCTAGGACGGAAGCCATCGATGGGAGGTGCCACGCACAGGATCCTTGTCAACACCGGTAGGATCCACCGAGAAGGAAGGTTAGGGTCATAGGGAGGACGTGCGACCACGACCACCGGACACAAGCTTGGTGGTGCATTTTTCTTCTTCTGCTCTACACATCCAGAAACAAGCACAACGGGAGCCACCCAGCCTCCTCGCCGCTCAGGATTCCTGGTCGTTGGATCCTTCTTTTGATGCATTCTAGGTCGTAGGATCTCGCCCTTGGATGACCTTAATCGTTGGATCGAGCCGGAACACTACTACAAGGTTTCCATCGGTTTCACTTACTATTTTGCCTACTCCATAATTACATTGCTGCCTCGCTGAAGTGTGGGGTCCTTCGCTGGTGGGCCGCGCTGGTCAGCGGCTGTGGCTGGGAGTATGGTCGGTGCGGCCCGTCAGTCCCCTCAAGAGGAAAAGATCTCGTGCCACCGCCGCTATTCCCCTGCCCCGCCGAGGGTGTTTCCGACTTTTCATGTTCTACCCCTGTGCGTGGTGGCCGCTGGTTGGCTGTGGTTCGACCAGGTTGGGGGTGTGGCTAGCTTGCCTCTTATGCTCTCATTCTCCCCCTTCGCCCTGCTCCCATTCATCCCCTGAGGAACCCTAGCCACCGCCCCAATTAGCCACCGGCCTCCTCTCCGCCATTGCTGCCCACCTCCCGCTCCTCCCACTACCACTCTAACCTCACATCCAGAACCATCCGGTTCAGTCCATAGAAGGGGAGGGAATGGCTGCGGTGGCGGAGGATGTGGAGGCGTTCCTGGCGATGTGCGCGGTGTTGGGGGATGCAGCATACGGTGCAACCAAGGCCATGCTGGAGTGGCTCAACGCGCCGGCCAAGCGCGCCGAGGCCAGGCGGCTCCTCGGCACCGTGCGATGACGATTCACCATCGGCGGCCCTGCCGCAGGCCTCGAGTGCTTCCGCATCAGTGGAGAGGCCCCAATTCCTCCCTAGGTCTGCACACCGACGCCAGCCGCCGCAACCGGAAAGCGCTCTCCAGCCACTGCCATATGCCTGGTTTCTTTACCTTCTTTTACTTTTATGGATTTATAGCTAGCAATAGAGGACCATAGATGGGGAACAAATTGAGGAGGTACGACGGTTGGGGTAGGCTTGACCGCCGGTGGATTCGCCGTGGCCCGGGTTCTGGCAGATTGGTGTTGGTGTAGGCGGTAATTGCAGCGACGTTGGTGGACCATCTGTTGGTCTTGGATGCCCCAGTCTGGGTTTTTGAGGCTATGGAAAGCTGGATGTGCTCTTTTTTCTAGGTGGGATCAGACGTTGTTCTGGGTGGCAAATGCCTCGTTGTGTTGACTACCATAGTGAGGCCGGTGGAATTCAGTGGCCTGGCATCAAGGAGTTGAGGCTGAGGTTGCAGGCAATTGCACTGAGAGTGCTATGGGAGTGGCTTCGACGTACCCAACCTAGAAGACCCTTGCAAGGGCTAGAGATGATATAGTCAATTTTGTGCATGGGAAATTCATAGACTGATTATGTATGCTATGTAGTGTGTTGATGCTGCTCATGATCCAGTCATACCTAGAGTCATAACTTTGGTTTTCTCACATGCCTTCGTTTCGCATTATCTTGTGTAAGCACATCCATGCAAAAGGTTGTGTGGGTGTCTTTTAATTTCAGAGGTAAATAAACTCCCCTTAGTTTTTTGGCCTGACACTAAATCAGCTTTCTTCTTTTACGCAATTCATGTCGCTAAGATTGTTTTTTACCATGTAAATTTTCCCTGATCGGTTTGCTTGATGGATGAATGGTGATGATGATGTGATTGTTTTTTTACCATGTGCAACCAGTACTTGGCCGAGATGCTCACCGAGAACCAGATGCTTGGGCCTTTGATGCAGGTGCTGCCCATATGCAGCAAGCTGTCGAGCCAAGGTGAGATCTCCTAAGGAAGATTCCTTTAGATGATTGGTTGATGCACACTGCACACCTAAGGAAACAACCATACTCATCTCTTTCTCTATAAATTATTCTATCCAGGTTGTTGGCACATCTTATAACCAGGTAACTTCCACTGGATCCTTCTATTAACAAGCAGCTAGACCCAAGGTACTAATGTAAATTGCTCAATCATTTTGATATTTAGTCTCTCAAGAGTTCTTTTCTTAGTATATTGTTCTTCAAGTTCCACTTTCATTTTACCCAGTCATGCCCAAATGCATTTTCTATAAATCATTCTAAAAGATCCATTTGTGACTTACTACCCCCTCTGCCCATATTTTTATCTATGGATGTTGCTCTCTCTCTCTCTCTCTCTCTCTCTGTTATGGCCATGTTTAGTGCTTTTGCTTAGTCCAAAGGGAGTAGCTTTGTCCTGCATAAATTAGATCTTTCTGAAAACCTTATAACTAAGATCCACCTTGGTTTGGTATGTGATTTATAATCACATCTCATGCTATACTAAAATCGTAGTTGTGCCTTCTGAAACATCTTTTCTAGGGAGACAAACAGACTGCTGTATGAATATCATGCACCTTTTTTTACAGTTGAGTTGCCTTAAGTGGTATCCCCCCCCGCCGCAGAGCTTGCTAAGTGTCGAACTACTACTATTTTCTTTGATGTATAACAATGGAGAGAATGTGCACAGTTGTGTTTCCAAAGTCATTTGCCATTCATATTTTTTTCCACATGCTTAATGCTTGCGTTCAGAATTTAGATGTTTTTGGATGAAAATTGATGTTTCATTATTTTAGTAGTTCATTGGACAGTCCAAAATCTCTTTTCCATAGTTAAATATTCCCTACTAACTCAGAAGTGGTCGTTCATAACTAACCATGCATGCATGCATAGTTATGTACCTTCAACGGTATTGTAGTATGCAAGAAGTTTCTATTGTTCCACTCTTCATCTGTGCATCTTATTAGTAGATGCTTATTTATTTAGTCATCTTCTGGATTATTTGACAAGCTGATGGTTCAATTCCACTTTGATGCATGAACGTCCCAAAAAGAAGGTGAAGATGGATATATGCACCTGTTGGGAAACGTAGCATGCAATTTCAAAAAAATTCCTACGCTCGTGCAAGATCTATCTAGGAGATGCATAGCCATGAGGGGGGGAGAGTGTGTCCATGTACCCTCGTAGACCGAAAGCAGAAGCGTTTGTTAACGCGGTTGATGTAGTCGAACTTCTTCTTGTTTCGACCGATCAAGCACCGAACGTACGACACCTCTGAGTTCTGCACACATTCAGCTCGATGACATCCCTCGAACTCTTGATTCAGCAAAGTGTTGAGGGAGAGTTCCTTCAGCACGACAGTCTGGTGACGATGATGGTGAAGTGATGCATGCAAGGCTTCGCCTAAGCACTATGTGAATAAGACCGGAGGCGTAAACTGTGGAGGGGGGCGCCGCACACGGCTAACAATGTTTGATGTGTGTTCTAGGCGCCCCCTCCCCACGTATATAAGGAAGGAAGGGGGAGAGAGGCAGCCCTAGGCATGCCCAAGTAGGAGGAATCGTACTTGGGCTCTTAGTCCAATTCGGCCTCCCCCCTTTCCTTTTACCGGAAGGGGGAGAAAGGAAGAGAGAGGGGAGAAGCAAAGAGGGGGGCACCACCCCTCCTCCTAATCCAATTCGGCCTCCTTCCTTGGGGGGTGATACGTCCATTTTGCATCATGCTTTGATATTGATATTTATTGCATTATGGGATGTTAATAATCGTTATGTCACAATACTTATGCATATTCTCTCTTATTTTACAAGGTTTACATGAAGAGGGAGAATGTCGGCAGCTGGAATTCTGGGCTGGAAAAGGAGCAAATATTAGAGACCTATTCTGCACAACTCCAAAAGTCTTGAAACTCCACGGAAGTTATTTTTGGAATTAATAAAAAATACAGAGCAAAGAAAATACCAGAGGGGGGACACCCACCATCCACGATGGTGGGAGGCGTGCCCTACCCCCCTGGGCGTGCCCCCTGCCTCGTGGGCCACCTGGCAGGCCTCCGGTGCCCATCTTCTGCTATATGAAGTCTTTTACCCAGGAAAAAAATAATAAGCAAGCTTTCGGGATGAAACACCGCCACCACGAGGCGGAACCTTGGCAGAACCAATCTAGGGCTCCGGCGGAGCTGTTCTGCCGGGCAAACATCCCTCCGGAAGGGGGAAATCATCACCATCGTCATCTCCATCGATCCTCTCATCGGGAGGGGATCAATCTCCTTCAACATCTTCACCAGCACCATCTCCTCTCAAACCCTAGTTCATCTCTTGTATCCAATCTTTGCCTCAAAACCTCAGATTGGTACCTGTGGGTTGCTAGTAGTGTTGATTACTCCTTGTAGTTGATGCTAGTTGGCTTATTCGGTGGAAGATCATATGCTCAGATCCTTAAAGCATATTAATACCCCTCTGATTATGAACATGAATATGATTTGTGAGTAGTTATGTTTGTTCCTGAGGACATGGGAGAAGTCTTGCCATAAGTAGTCATGTGAATTTGGTATTCGTTTGATATTTTGATGAGATGTATGTTGTCTTTCCTCTAGTGGTGTTATGTGAACATCGACTACATGACACTTCACCATTGTTTGGGCCTAGACGAAGGCATTAGGAAGTAATAGGTATATGATGGGTTGCTAGAGTGACAGAAGCTTAAACCCTAGTTTATGAGTTGCTTCGTAAGGGGCTGATTTGGATCCATATGTTTCATGCTGTGGTTAGGTTTACCTTAATACTTCTTTTGTAGTTACGGATGCTTGCAATAGGGGTTAATCATAAGTTGGATGCTTGTCCAAGAAAGGGCAGTACCCAAGCACTGGTCCACCCACATACCAAGCACTGCACCTTATTTACTTTTGTTAGTTGTTACCCGTTACGAATTACCTTATCACAAAACTATCTGTTACCGACAATTTCAGTGCTTGCAGAGAATACCTTACTGAAAACCGCTTGTCATTTCCTTCTGCTCCTCGTTGGGTTCGACACTCTTACTTATCAAAAGGACTAAGATAGATCCCCTACACTTGTGGGTCATCAAGACTCTTTTCTGGCGCCATTGCCGGGGAGTGAAGCGCCTTTGGTAAGTTGAACTTGGTAAGGAAAAATTTATATAGTGTGCTGAAATTTACTATCACTTGTTACTATGAAACATAATCCTTTGAGGGGCTTGTTCGGGGTATCTTCGCCCTGACCAGTAGAGCAAAGAGTTGCTCCTCAACCTACTGAACCTACTGAAAATGTTTACTTTGAAATTCAGGTATGATAGAGAAACTGCTAGCTAATCCTTCTACAGGAGATGGAACATTGCATCCCGATTTGCACCTAATCTATGTGGATGAAGTTTGTGGATTATTTAAGCTTGCAGGTATGCCCGAGGATATTATCAAGAAGAAGGTCTTCCCTTTATCTTTGAAGGGAAAGGCATTGACATGGTTTAGGCTATGTGATGATATGGGATCATGGAACTACAACCAATTGAAATTGGAATTTCATCAGAAGTTTTATCCTAGGCATCTTGTTCATCATGATCGTAATTATATATATAATTTTTGGCCTCGCAAAGGAGAAAGCATCGCTCAAGCTTGGGGAAGGCTTAAGTCAATGTTATATTCATGCCCCAATCATGACCTCTCAAGAGAAATTATTATTCAATTTTTTTATGCTCGGCTTTCTCTCAACAATCTCTCCATGCTCAATACTTCTGGTACTAGTTCTTTTATGATGAAGACTATTGAATTCAGATGAGATTTATTGGAAAGAATTAATCGCAACTCTGAAGATTGGGATATCGACGAAGGTAAGGAGTCAGGTATAACACCTAAGTTTGATTGTGTTAAATCTTTTATTGATACCAATGCTTTTAATGAATTTAGCACTAAATATGGACTTGACTCTGAGATAGTAGCTTCTTTTTGTGAATTATTTGCTACTCATGTTGACCTCCCTAAGGAGAAGTGGTTTAAATATAATCCTCCCATTGAAGTAAAAGTAGTTGCACCTATTAAAGTTGAAGAAAAGACTATCACTTTTAATGATCCTATTGTTCCTACTACCCATATTGAGAACCCACCTTTCCCTATTAGGATAAAGGATCATGCTAAAGCTTCAACTGTGGTTCGTAAGAGTAATACTAGAACACCTACACCACCTAAGCATATTAAAGTTGACCCTAGTATGGCCATGGTTAAAGATCTCTTGGCTGATAATATTGATGGGCATGTTATTTACTTCTGTGATGAAGCTGCTAGAATTGTTAGACCCAATGCTAAAAATAAACATAGACCTGTTGTAGGCATGCCTGTTATTTTTGTTAAAATGGGAGATCATTGTTATCATGGCTTATGTGATATAGGTGCTAGTGCAAGTGCAATACCTCATTCCTTATAAAAGGAAATTATGCATGATATTGCACCTGTTGAGATAGAAGAAATTGATGTTACAATTAAGCTTGCCAATAGAGATACTATTTCACCAATTGGGATTGTTAGAGATGTCGAAGTCTTGTGTGGGAAAGTTAAATATCCTGCTGATTTTCTTGTTCTTGGTTCCCCACAAGATAGCTTTTGTCCCATCATATTTGGTAGACCCTTCTTGAATACTGTTAATGCTAGGATAGACTGCAAAAAGGATGTTGTTACTATTGGTTTGGGGGATATGTCTCATGAGTTTAATTTTTCTAAATTTCATAGACAACCCCGTGATAAAGAATTTCCTAGTAAGGATGAAATTATTGGTCTTCCTTCTATTGCCGTGCCTCCTAATGATCCTTTAGAGCAATATTTGCTAGACCATGAAATGATATGTTTATGAATGAAAGAAGGGAGATAGATGAAGTATTCTTTAAACAGGGACCTATTTTGAAACCCAACTTGCCTGTTGAAATCCTAGGGGATCCTCATCCACCCAAGGGTGATCCCATGTTTGAGCTTAAACCACTACCTGATACCCTTAAATATGCTTATCTTGATGAAAAGAATATATATCCTATTATTATTAGTGCTAACCTTTCAGAGCAGGAAGAGGAGAAATTATTGAAAACTCTGAAGAAGCACCGTGCTGCTATTGGATATACTCTTGATGATCTTAAGGGCATTAGTCCCACCCTATGCCAACACAAAATAGAATTGGAGAAAGATCCCAAACCAGTTGTTGATCACCAACGGCGGTTGAATCCTAAGATGAAAGAAGTGGTTAGAAAAAAAATACTAAAGCTCCTGGAGGCAATTATAATCTATCCTGTTGCTGATAGTCAGTGGGTAAGTCATGTCCATTGTGTCCCTAAGAAGGGAGGTATCACTTTCGTTCCTAATGATAAAGATGAATTGATCCTGCAAAGAATTGTCATAGGTTATAGGATGGTAATTGATTTCCGCAAGTTAAATAAAGCTACTAAAAAGTATCATTACCCTTTACCTTTTATAGATCAAATGCTAGAAAGATTATCCAAACATACACATTTTTGCTTTCTAGATGGTTACTCTAGTTTCTTTCAAATACCTGTGTCAAAAGAGGATCAAGAAAAGACGACTTTTACTTGCCCTTTCGGTACTTTTGCTTAGAGACATATGCCTTTTGGTTTATGTAATGCACCTGCTACCTTTCAAAGATGCATGATGGCTATATCTCTGACTTTTGTGAAAAGATTGTTGAGGTTTTCATGGATGATTTCTCCGTTTATGGATCTTCTTTTGATGATTGCTTGAGCAACCTTGATCGAGTTTTGCAGAGGTGTGAAGAAACTAATCTTGTCTTGAATTGGGAGAAGTGCCACTTTATGGTTAATGAAGGCATTGTCTTGGGACATAAAATTTCTGAAAGAGGTATTGAAGTTGATAAATCTAAAGTTGATGCTATTGAAAAGATGTCGTGTCCTAAAGACATTAAAGGTATAAGAAGTTTCCTTGGTCATGCCGGTTTTTATAGAGGTTTATTAAGGACTTCTCTAAAATTTCTAGGCCTCTGACTAATCTCTTACAAAAAGATATTCCTTTTGTCTTCGATGATGATTGTGTAGAAGCATTTGAAATACTTAAGAAAGCTTTGATTTCTGTACCTATTGTTCAGCCACCTGATTAGAATTTACCCTTTGAAATTATGTGCGATGCTAGTGATTATGCCGTAGCTAGGTGCTGTTCTAGGACAAAGAGTTGATAAGAAACTAAATGTTATTCAATATGCTAGTAAAACTCTAGACAGTGCCCAGAGAAATTATGCTACTACTGAAAAAGAATTTTTAGAAGTTGTATTTGCTTGTGATAAGTTTAGACCTTATATTATTAATTCTAAAGTAATTGTTCACACTGATCATGCTGCTATTAAATATCTTATGGAAAAGAAATATGCTAAACCTAGAATTATTAGATGGGTTCTCCTACTACAAGAATTTTATTTGCATATTATTGATAGAAAGGGAGCTGAAAACCCCACTGCAGACAACTTGTCTAGGTTAGAGAATGTTCTTGATGACCCACTACCTATTGATGATAGCTTTCCTGACGAACAATTAGCTGTCATAAATGCTTCTCCTACTGCTCCATGGTATGTTGATTATGCTAATTACATTGTTGCTAAATTTATACCACCTAGTTTCACGTACCAGCAAAAGAAAAAGTTTTTCTATGATCTAAGACATTACTTCTAGGATGACCCGCATCGTTATAAAGAAGGACTAGATGGTGTTATTAGACATTGTGTACCTGAGCGTGAACAGGAACAGATCCTACACAAGTGCCACTCCGAGGCTTATGGAGGACACCATGCTGGAGATAGGACTGCGCATAAGGTATTGCAATCCGGATTTTATTGGCCTACTCTCTTCAAGGATGCCTGTAAGTTTGTCTTGTCTTGCGATGAATGTGAAAGAATTGGTAATATTAGTAGACGTCAAGAAATGCCTATGAATTATTCTCTTGTTATTGAACCATCTGATGTTTGAGGCTTTGATTATATGGGATCGTTTCCTTCCTCTAATGGGTATACACATATTTTAGTTACTGTTGATTACGTTACTAAGTGGGTAGAAGCTATTCCAACTAGTAGTGCTGATCATAATACCTCTATTAAGATGCTTAAAGAAGTTATTTTTCCGAGGTTTGGAGTCCCTAGATATTTAATGACTGATGGTGGTTCACATTTTATTCATGGTGCTTTTCGTAAAATGCTTGCTAAGTATGACGTTAATCATAGAATTGTATCTCCATATCACCCACAGTCTAGTGGCCAAGTAGAACTGAGTAACATAGAGCTTAAATTGATTTTGCAAAAGACTGTTAATAGATCTAGAAAGAATTGGTCCAAGAAACTTGATGATGCATTGTGGGCTTATAGAACTGCATATAAAGATCCTATGGGTATGTTTCCATATAAAATGGTTTATGGAAAAGCATGTCACTTACCTCTCGAACTAGAACATAAGGCATATTGGGCCAAGAGCTTAATTACAATTTCAAACTTGCCGATGAGAAGAGGTTATTTGATATTAGCTCACTTGATGAATGGAGAACTCAAGCCTATGAGAATGCCAAACTGTTTAAAGAAAAAGTTAAAAGATGTCATGACAAAAGGATACAAAAGCGTTAGTTTAATGTAGGTGACTATGTGTTGCTATTCAACTCTCGTTTAAGATTTTTTGCAGGAAAACTCCTCTCTAGATGGGAAGGGCCTTACGTTATCGAGGAGTTCTATCGTTCCGGTGCCATAAAAATCAACAACTTCAAAGGCACAAATTCGAAGGTGGTGAACGGTCAAAGGATCAAATATTATATCTCAGGTAATCCCATAAATGTTGAAACCAATGTTATTGAAACCGTAACCCCGGAGGAATACATGAGGGACACTTCCGAGAACGTTTCAGACTCCAAAAAGGAATAGGTATGTGGTACGGTAAGTAAACCGACTCCAAAATAGTTCTAATAGAAATTTTTCTCCGTTTTGGAATATTTAGGAAAATAGGAAAATAAGAAGTAGTCCAGGAAGGACACAGGCATCCACGAGGGTGGAGGGCGCGCCCTACCCCCTCGGCATGCCCCCTGCCTCGTGGGCACCTCGTGTGCTCTCTGGACTCTGTTTTCTTGCACGATACTTCTTTTTGTCGGTAAAAATTCATTATATAATCTCCCGAAGGTTTTGACCACCGTACCACGACGAAATCCTCTGTTTTTGTCTTGAACTGTTTTGGTCACAGATTAGAGCAAGATGTCTTCTCAAGAGTCAGTAGGGGAGAGTCGGGTGTCTCATCCAACACCGGGACCAGGAGCAAACAACGATGCTGACAACTTTGGTCCATCAATGGAGGAAGAGATGGAGGCCGATTTGAAAAGGATAGATGCTATGGTGGAGGATCAAGAAGTTACTTGTCGCTTCCGATCCGGATTCACGATGGGGGAACTGCAGAGCTCAACTATTCTAAACTCGGTCATCCCTTCCAATGTTAGATTTCTTTCTTATGAAAATATGAAAAAGAGTGCCACTTGTTCCCCCGCAGCTATGCAACATCCATGGGTGAAAGGAACTTTAGCCGTCACGGGTAAGCTCCGTAAGGAAATAATGGACCTCAAGCAGCAAGTCAGTAAGCTCGAGGAGGAGAATTGTATCCTGAGGGGCATCATTGCCAAGAATATCACACCACCACCTCCAAAGAAAGAGACATAATCACATGGGTATGGGCACTCCCCTTGGCAATTGCCAAGCTTGGGGGAGGTGCCCCGATATCGTATCACCATCACACTCCTATCTTTACCGTTTTCTTAGTTTGATCCTTTTGGTAATATCTTGATCTAGTAGAATAAAGTTTTAGTATGATCTAGTTTTGAGTTTTGCTTTATGATTCCTCTATCTAATCGAGTCCATGAGCTATATATAATGAAGATTAGTGTTGAGTCAAGGGCTTTGCTATCTTGCTATGATCTTGTGGGAGTAAAAGAAAAAGAAAGAATAAAAAAGAAATAAAGAGATCATATGGATCTTATGGAGAGTAATGACTTCACATATAAAGAGTATGATGAATAAAAGTTGTTGAGAGTTGAAAAACATAGTTTTGGTCATTGTTGCAATTAATAGGAAGTAATAAAGAAAGAGAGGTTTTCACATATAAATATACTATCTTGGACATCTTTTATGATTGTGAGCACTCATTATGACATGCTAAAGAGTTGATGTTGGACAAGGAAGACAACGTAATGGGTTATATTTTCTTATATCCGAAATAAAGTATATTGTCATGGATCATCCAACATGTTGAGCTTGCCTTCCCCCCTCGTGCTAGCCAAATTCTTTGCACCAAGTAGAGATACTACTTGTGCTTCCGAATATCCTTAAAACCAGTTTTGCCATGAGAGTCCACCATACCTACCTATGGATTGAGTAAGATCCTTGAAGTAAGTTGTCATGTTGCATGCAATAATAATTGCTCTCTAAATATGTATGACTTATTAGTGTGGAGAAAATAAGCTTTATACGATCTTGTGATATGGAAGCAATAAAAGCGACGGACTGCATAATAAAGGTCCATATCACAAGTGGCAATTTGAAGTGACGTTCTTTTGCATTAAGATTTCGTGCATCCAACCATAAAAGCACATGACAACCTTTGCTTCCCTCTATGAAGGGCCTATCTTTTATTCTTGTCTTATACATTATGCAAGAGTCATGGTGATCTTCACCTTTCCTTTTTACATTTTATCCTTTGGCAAGCACCTTGTGTTGGAAAGATCCTGATATATATATCCAATTGGATGAAAGTTAGCATGAATTATTATTGTTGACATTATCCTTGAGGTAAAAGGTTGGGAGGCAACACTATAAGCCTCTATCTTCCTCTGTGTCCAATTAAAACTCCATACCCATATGTAGCGACCCGACCTCAGATGGTCAAGTCTCTGTGATTCCGTGTCATCCCTGGATCGGTAATGCTGACACACACGGTACTCGAAGGATTTATAACAGAGTAGCAATCACACACTTATTACATCGAATGTCTCAAAAGAGAACTTATTACAATAATATGGCTTAAGGCCATCTAATGCGATAACAGCGGAAGGCTTGGAAGATAAAGTGAGTCCATCAACTCCAACGACATAGCTGAGCTGCACGGCAACGACCTACGAACCTTACTCCTCATCTGAAAAGTCTGCAACATAATACGTTGCAGCCCGAGAACGGGTCAGCACATGGAATATGCTGGCAATGTAACACAAAAGAGCAATGACAGAATAATACTACCACTACATGCATATTTGGCTGGTGGAAAGCTCTATGGTTACAGTTTTGCGAAAAGCCAAATTTTCCCTACTACAAAGGAATAAATTTAATTTTAACTATCATGGTGATTGAAACATCATTTGAGAATGGTAACCCCAACTCAATGATCCCAATTAAAATAGTTAACAACCCAGCAAGATTAATTAGAAGTGTTGAGATACATGCGAATACTCAAGTACTAGATACTCAGAATTGTCCATAACTGGGGACACGGCTAACCATGATTAGATTGTACACTCTGCAGAGGTTTGCGCACTTTTCCCCGCAAGCCTCGATCGCCTCCGCTGATTCCTCGCACTACATGATGTTTGAGAAACGGATGACCGAGACACAGTCTTTCAGAAACAGTAACTCTCTACTCCGGGCAGACCATACAAAACCTACAAACCCACTACCTGCTGATCCACCTCTTCAATAGCTTCACGTAACTTACTCAACTATGCTAGAGCCCATAATAGCTTGCGGCTGCACACGGAAGTTTCTAGCATGAATAGACTCAGTTCCCTTTGAGCCTGGGTGGCGGTCCATAGGAGAATCACACGGTAACCCCGGGATTTCCAAAAATAAAACAGGCAATCACTGGATACCCCAGGTGCCTCAATACACCCAGATGTGTATTAAAGTTGCCACCTTAAGTAAACCATTAATTTAACAATCTCACATCTGTCATGGAAATCACTCAAACCCAATCCACGTCTACGAGCATAGCATGGCAAAATAAGCAACACGTAGAAGTAACTCCCAAGGGTTTGATAATAAACAGGGCAATAGGTTCTACCTCAGCAACTACTTCCCAAAACCCACATATTAAAGGCATCCTAGTCATGCAATGTTTGAGGATTGAAACTAATGCATAAAAACTAGGTATGAAAAGAGTATGATCAATATGTCACTTGCCTTGCTGACGATCCGTGAATCCTAGAGACTCATAGTAACACGCTTCGCACTCCGGGAATTCTATCACAAGCAAACAATAACATACATAAGCAACAATCAAAGATGCACAAGTAGAACTCCAAATAAAAGAGTTTGACCGGAGAGTTCAACTTAAGAACTCCGGTTTGCAAAAAGAATCAAATCAAATGGAGCAACGAAACTCAAACGGCAAAAGAAACAAGATCCGTTAACTAATCTGAGCTAGGGTCAAATTTAATAGAGATAAAAACTTGTTTGAGTTGATTATTCGGAAAGAAGGTTTCGAGATGAAACTCCAGGTGCTTGAATCGCCTGATTTCGATAAACGAGCGAAAAGATAAACATGTTTGAACATCGGATCAGAAATCGCGATCAGAAAAATCACGGAATAAATCCGATAAAAAGAAAAACGACGAGCGGCTAAACGAACGAACGTTCGTTAACAGAAACTAAATGATGTACACGTTCGTTAGAACGAACGGACGAGCGAACGCTCGCTAAATAAATAAACCGAAGAATAAAACCGATCTATATAAAAAAACGAACTTGGGTTTTTCAAAAAAAATCGAAGGAGTTTATTAAAAAAACGGCGGCAAGGGGGGGGGGGGTGGCTACCTCCGGCGAGGTCGTCCGGCGGGGCGGGCGGCTCCGGCGGCTCGGCGAGGGGTGGCGGGGCTTGGGAGGCGGCGGCGGGGTGCTAGGGCGGCGGCGGCGACTCGGCGGCGGCGGCTCGGGGCTCGGCTCCGGGCTCCGGGAGGCGGCGGCGGCGGCGGCGGCGGCGATGGCTAGAGGGGGCGGGGGCGGCACTATATAAAGGGGCAGGGCGGGGCGACTTGGAGGAGGGGGCAAGGCGCGGCGGCGGAGTCCGGCTCGGACTCCGGAGTTCGGGTCGACGGTGGTGGGGCGCGCGCGCACGCAGGAGGCGACGGCGGTGGGCGGCTGGGCCGGCCTGCTCGGCTGGGCCTTTGGCCCAGTCGGGCGCGGGTTTTTTTAAACATTCCGCCGACTAGAAAAAAAATCCTAGAAAAATATAAATAAAAATCTAAAAATTCCAAAACAAGTTTTCTCCGTCTAAATAAAATATTTAGAACAAGATGAACTTTTCTTGGCCCCTAAAATGCAATTTTTAAAACATGCAAATTTTTCTAGGGCAAATAAAATTCCGAATAAACTCAAATAAAATCCAAATAATGATTTTAACATTTTTCCTCCGATATTTCAATTGTTTTGGAGAAGTCATATTATCTCCCCTCATTTATTATTTTAAAATGAAATATTTTCCGGAGAGAAATAATTAAAAATCAAAATCCTCGTCTTCACTATTTGATAAAAATTTCAAATATGAAAATTGGAAAATCCCCAACTCTCTCCGAAGGTCCTTGAGTTGCTTAGGATTTCGAGGATTGCAAACGAAAAATCAATAAAATATGATATGCATGGATGACCTATGTATAACATGCCAAATTGGAAATTTGGGATGTTACAAACCTACCCCCCTTAAGATGAATCTCGCCCTCGAGATTCGGGTTGGCTAGAAAATAGGTGCGGGTGATCCTTGCGAATATCCTCTTCTCGCTCCCAGGTGGCTTCCTCCTCAGTATGATGACTCCACTGAACTTTGCAAAACTTGATCACCTTGTTGCGAGTGACTCGACTATCAAACTCAAGAATCTTTACTGGCTTCTCCTCATAGGTCAGATTATTATCCAGCTGAATCGCCTCCAAAGGTACTGTATCATTCAATGGTATATCGGCCATCTCAGCATGGCACTTCTTCAGCTGTGATACGTGAAACACATCGTGAACTCCTGACAACCCTTCAGGTAACTCCAGTTCGTAGGCAACTTCTCCCATCCGTCCCAAAATACGATACGGTCCTACAAATCTCGGGGCTAACTTTCCCTTAACTCCAAAATGTTTTACTCCCCTCAAAGGTGATACTCGTTAATAAGCTCTGTCTCCAATTTCATAGGTTACTTCCTTGCGTTTTGAATCTGCATAACTCTTCTGTCTGGACTGAGCGATCTTTATTCTGTCTCTGATCAGTTTAACCTTCTCTTCTGATTCCTTGATCAAATCTGGTCCAAACAATTGACGGTCTCCTACCTCATCCCACATCAATGGTGTTCTACATCTGCGTCCATACAGAGCTTCGAACGGTGCCATCTTCAAACTGGCCTGGTAGCTATTGTTATAAGAGAACTCCGCGTATGGTAAATTGTCATCCCAACTAGATCCATAATCTAGCGCACATGCTCTTAGCATGTCCTCCAGGATCTGATTGACTCTTTCTGTCTGTCCATCTGTTTGAGGGTGAAAAGCGGTACTGAATTCCAATCGGGTACCCAAAGTCAGGTGTAATTGATGCCAAAACTTTGAAGTAAACTGGGTTCCTCTATCTGATACGATGCTCCTTGGAACTCCATGTAAACATACGATCCTGGTCATATATATCTTGGCCAACTTTGCACTTGTATACATTGTTTTCACCGGGATGAAGTGAGCTACTTTAGTTAATCGATCCACAACTACCCATATAGAATCATATCCTGCCTTGGTTCTGGGTAATCCGGTAATAAAGTCCATACCAAGTTTGTCCCACTTCCATTCGGGTATTGGCATAGGCTGTAACAGTCCTGCTGGTTTCTGATGCTCTGCCTTCACTCTCTGACATACATCACATACGGCTACATACTCGGCAATATCCTTCTTCATACCAGTCCACCAGAAACGTTCCTTCAAGTCCAAATACATCTTGGTGTTTCCGGGATGAATCGAGTATGGTGAGTCATGGGCCTCCTAAAGTATCAACTTCCTGATCTCCGAATTGTTGGGCACATAAATCCGGTCCTCAAACCACAAGGTATCGTGCTCATCCTCACGAAAACCTTTGGCTTTACCTTCGCCCATCCTCTCTCTTATCTCAGCAATCTCTTTGTCCTCCTTCTGAGCTTCTCGAATCTTGTCCAACAACGTCGACTGAACCTCCATTGCTGTAAGAAAGCCTTTTGGAACAATCTCCAACCGAAGTTTCATGATCTCCGCAGCTAACTCTTTTGGCATTCCTTTGCTCACAAGAACATTAGCATAACTTTTCCGGCTCAAAGCGTCTGCTATGATGTTGGCTTTTCCTGGATGATAGTGTAGCTTCATATTGTAATCCTTTATAAGTTCCAACCATCTCCTCTGTCTGAGGTTCAACTCCTTCTGGGTGAAAATGTACTTCAAGCTCTTATGATCCGTGTACACATCGCAACGGTTTCCAATAAGATAATGTCTCCAGGACTTCAGTGCATGCACTACGGCTGCTAACTCCAGATCATGTGTGGCATAGTTCAACTCGTGTGGCTTTAGTTGTCGTGAGGCATACGAAACAACTTTTCCTTCCTGCATAAGCACACATCCAAGTCCCAAGCGAGAGGCGTCACAATACACTTGAAACTCCTTACGTATATCTGGCAAGGTCAGCACTGGGGCTGTAGTCAATCGTTCCTTCAGCTCTTGAAAACTTGTCTCGCAATCCTCCGTCCATTTGAACTTAGTATCCTTCTTTAACAATTCAGTCATTGGTTTAGCAATCTTGGAAAAATTCTCAATGAATCTCCGATAATATCCTGCGAGTCCAAGGAAATTGCGGATCTCGCCAACTGAAGTGGGTGCCAACCATTCAGTGACCGACTGAACCTTACTGGGATCCACTGCTATACCCTCTCCTGATATAACATGCCCAAGAAATCCAACTTCTTTCAACCAAAACTCACACTTGCTGAATTTGGCGTATAACTGGTGTTCCCTGAGTTTCTCGAGAACCAAATGCAAGTGTTCCGCATGCTCCTCTTCATTCTTCGAGTATATCATAATATCATCAATAAATACCACAACAAACTTGTCCAAATACTCCATGAACACCTTCTTCATCATACTCATGAAATAGGCAGGGGCGTTAGTCAGTCCAAATGACATGACCGTGTACTCATATAATCCATACCGCGTGGTAAACGTTGTCTTTGGTATATCCTTCTCTCGGATCTTCAACTGATGGTATCCTGATCGTAGATCAATCTTTGAAAACACCTTAGCTCCTTGTAACTGATCAAACAGATCATTAATCATTGGTAAAGGACACTTGTTCTTTATCATTACTTCATTCAGAGCTCGGTAATCAACGACCATCCTCAGGGATTTATCCTTCTTCTCCACCAAAAGTACTGGGGCTCCCCAAGGTGATGAACTTCTACGAATGTAACCTTTCTCCAACAACTCTTTGATCTGCTTCTTAATTTCCGCCAGGTCATTTGCTGGCATCCGATAGGGTCTCTTGGATATCGGCCCTGTACCTGGCAATAGCTCTATCAAAAACTCGATGTCTCTATCCGGTGGCATACCTGGTAACTCTTCGGGGGAAACATCCGGAAAATCCTTTACTACAGGTACTTCCTCCTGTACAACTCCCGTGAGGGCGTTTACTTGGATCCTCCTAGGCACATGCCTAGATACATACTTAATCCTTTTTCCCTCCGGGGTGGTAAGGTAAATTGACTTACTAGCACAGTCAATACTTCCTCCATACTTCGACATCCAGTCCATTCCTAATATCACATCCAATCCTTGCGACTCCAAGATAATTAGGTCACACGGAAATACATGTGTGCCAATGATTAGGGGTATCTTGGTGCACCAACTGCTAGCCATGTACTCTGCTCCAGGCGAGCTCACTAAAAGGGGTGTCCTAAGGGTTTGGGTTGGTAACTTGAACTTTTCCACCAATCCCCTTGATATGTATGAATGCGATGCACCAGTATCGAAAAGAACAATTGCGGTAAATGACTAAACCAAAAACTTACCTATTACCGCGTCCGGCTGCTCTTCAACTTCCTCCACGTTAACGTGGTTCACTTGTCCTTTGTTGAATGGATTGGGCTTCTTCCCAGCGCTCCCATTTCCGTTTCCATTCTTTCCTTCAGAGCAGTCATTGGCATAGTGCCCGGTCTTCCCGCACTTGTAGCAAACAACTTGACTTAAGTCCCTCTTTGCGGGTGTAGATGGGTTAGAGCGATTCTGATTATTGTTGGCTCCATTCCCATTCCCGTTCTTCGCACCATTATGGTTATGCGATCCTCCTCCAGCATGGTTATGACCTCCATGGTTATGAACAAGTCCTCCCAAGTTCGGGGTTAAACGAGGCTTCTGGTGAGCTCCTGAGTTGTATTTCCCTTGTCCATACTTCCTCTTACGATTCTCAATCTGCTGCTGCTTTCCTTCAATCATTAGGGCCTTATCTACCAACTCCTGGTAGTTGTTGAAGGTTGCTACCATCAACCGCATACTCATCTCATCATTCAGCCCTTCCATAAACTTCTCCTGCTTCGCGGCATCTGTGGCCACATCATCAGGGGCATAACGTGATAACTTGCTAAACTCATCCACGTACTGACCAACAGTACAGTTCCCCTGGCGTAGATTGCGAAACTCACGCTTCTTCATCCGCATAGCTCTAGTCGAGACATGGGCAGTACGAAAAGCCTGCTGAAACTGAGCCCATGTGACAGTGTCGATAGGATAGGTGGCTGTGAAATTCTCCCACCATGCTGCTGCAGGTCCATCCAGTTGGTGTGCGGCAAAACGCACCTTCTCAGCATCTGTGCATCTTGCGGTGGTTAACTCCCTTCCAATACGACGTAGCCAATCATCTGCAACTATTGGCTCGATGCTACTGGAGAACACCGGCGGCTGTAACCTTAAGAAACGGGCGAGGTTATCCACTGGCGGCGGGTTGTTGTTGGCATTGTTGTTGGCATTGCCCTGGTTCTGAACTAGCAATTGCATCAAGGCATTCTGCTGCTGGATCAACTGGGTGATCTCCAGTGGGAAAACAAAATCGGGGTCTCTTCTCGGAGGCATCTGATGGGTTTAGATGGAAGAGATTAGAATAGAAAAAGATCTAGGGGAGAAACACTACCCATATGTATATGAGGCAAACACAAGCATTCATTCAATCAATCAAGCAAGGGCATACAAAACGGTCTAGGACTATCGCAAAAGTGCTCACTACTACTAGTTACATGGGGGAATACTATTATTATATGGTGGTCATCTAGAAATTTTGATCGGTGGAAGACTCCATGATGTCTGCTCCAGCTTCATCTTCGTAGTCATCATCACTTGAATCTGAATCGGTGTTGTTGATGATGATGTAGTTATCCAGACAAATGGGGTCTCCGTCATCTTCTCTTGGAACTGGTCCTCCCATGAAAATTCCGATCTTCTCGACTAGGTCGTCATTGTTCTCCAATAGGGTCTTAATTTCCTCCTCATATCCATCGCGTGTGAACTTAAGTTCTTCCTCCAGCTCAATGATCCTGGTTTTCGCCTTCTTCAACTCGACCATGTCTGCGCACATCTGGTTCTCCTGTCGTCGAATGTGCTGGTTTTGCTCCTGGATAAAGGCTGTGACAGATCTATCCTTCCTGGTGCTGATCATCTCCCATTGTTCATCTCGGCGCCCACATATTTGATAGGTGGTGTCCTCAAGGTCCTTGTTGTAGATTTCTCCAATGCGTCCCATGGTAATATGAGCTGCCATACTCTTGCCAAGGCTCCAAGTGGGTGCTTCGAAAGAAAACTCTATGGGTTTAGAATTTGGCAAGAACGTTCTTCCTGGAACTCGTACTTGAATCATCCAGCGCTCTTCTTCTGGTAGAGTGGCGTTGTACGTCCCGGTGAAGCTTGGTATTCCAATATTCAAGTACCTAGTGACTTCCTTCAAGTGGCGTCCAAAAGGTGAGTCTTCATCTGGTTGTGCAAACTTGTTCTTCATCTCCTTCATCCTAAAGAGTGGAAAAAGAAGAGGAGTCAGAAATGAGAAGAGAAGAGTGACCTATAGTTTATCTTAGTGGTCGTGTTCTACACTCAGCGTGTGCTCTGATAGCATCTTGTAGCAACTCGACCTTAGATGGTCAAGTCTCTGTGCTTCCGTGTCATCCCTGGATCGGTAATGCTAACACACATAGTACTCGAAGGATTTATAACAGAGTAGCAATCACACACTTATTACATCGAATGTCTCAAAAGAGAACTTATTACATAATATGGCTTAAGGCCATCTAATGCGATAACAGCGGAAGGCTTGGAAGATAAAGTGAGTCCATCAACTCCAACGGCATAGCTGAGCTGCACGGCAACGACCTACGAACCTTACTCCTCGTCTGAAAAGTCTGCAACATAATACGTTGCAGCCCGAGAACGGGTCAGCACATGGAATATGCTGGCAATGTAACACAAAAGAGCAATGACAGAATAATACTACCACTACATGCATATTTGGCTGGTGGAAAGCTCTATGGTTACAGTTTTGCGAAAAGCCAAATTTTCCCTACTACAAAGTAATAAATTTTAATTTTAACTATCATGGTGGTTGAAACATCATTTGAGAATGGTAACCCCAACTCAATGATCCCAATTAAAATATATAACAACCCAACAAGATTAATTAGAAGTGTTGAGATACATGCGAATACTCAAGTACTAGATACTCAGAATTGTCCATAACTGGGGACACGGCTAACCATGATTAGATTGTACACTCTGCAGAGGTTTGCGCACTTTTCCCCGCAAGACTCGATCGCCTCCGCTGATTCCTCGCACTACATGATGTTTGAGAAACGGATAACCGAGACACAGTCTTTCAGAAACATTAACTCTCTACTCCGGGCAGACCATACAAAACCTACAAACCCACTACCTGCTGATCCACCTCTTCAAGAGCTTCACGTAACTTACTCAACTATGCTAGAGCCCATAATAGCTTGCGGCTGCACACGGAAGTTTCTAGCATGAATAGACTCAGTTCCCTTTGAGCCTGGGTGGCGGTCCATAGGAGAATCACACGGTAACCCCAGGATTTCCAAAAATAAAACAGGCAATCACTGGATACCCCAGGTGCCTCAATCCACCCAGATGTGTATTAAAGTTGCCACCTTAAGTAAACCATTAATTTAACAATCTCACATCTGTCATGGAAATCACTCAAACCCAATCCACGTCTACGAGCATAGCATGGCAAAGTAAGCAACGCGTAGAAGTAACTCCCAAGGGTTTGATAATAAACAGGGCAATAGGTTCTACCTCAGCAACTACTTCCCAAAACCCACATATTAAAGGCATCCTAGTCATGCAATGTTTGAGGATTGAAACTAATGCATAAAAACTGGGTATGAAAAGAGTATGATCAATATGTCACTTGCCTTGCTGACGATCCGTGAATCCTAGAGACTCGTAGTAACACGCTTCGCACTCCGGGAATTCTATCGCAAGCAAACAATAACATACATAAGCAACAATGAAAGATGCACAAGTAGAACTCCAAATAAAAGAGTTTGACCGGAGAGTTCAACTTAAGAACTCCGGTTTGCAAAAAGAATCAAATCAAATGGAGCAACGAAACTCAAATGGCAAAAGAAACAAGATTCGTTAACTAATCTGAGCTAGGGTCAAATTTTACAGAGATAAAAACTTGTTTGAGTTGATTATTCGGAAAGAAGGTTTCGAGATGAAACTCCAGGAACTTGAATCACCTGATTCTGATAAACGAGCGAAAAGATAAACAGGTTTGAACATCGGATCAGAAATCGCGATCAGAAAAATCGCGGAATAAATCCGATAAAAAGAAAAACGACGAACGGCTAAACGAACGAGCGTTCGTTAACAGAAACTAAACGGTGAACACGTTCGTTAGAACGAACGGACGAGCGAACGCTCGCTAAATAAATAAACCGAAGAATAAAACCGATCTATATAAAAAAACAAACTAGGGTTTTTCAAAAAAAACCCGAAGGGGTTTATTTAAAAAAAACCGGCGGCGAGGGGGGGGGGGGTGGCTACCTCCGGCGAGGTCGTCCGGCGGGGCGGGCGGCTCTGGCGGCTCGGCGAGGGGTGGCGGGGCTTGGGAGGCGCCGACGGGGCGCTAGGGCGGCGGCGGCGACTTGGCGGCGGCGGCTCGGGGCTCGGCTCCGGGCTCCGGGAGGCGGCGATGGTGGCGGTGGTGGTGGTGGCTAGAGGGGGCGTGGACGGCACTATATAAAGGGGCGGGGCGGGGCGACTTGGAGGAGGGGGCAAGGCGCGGCGGCGGAGTCCGGCTCGGACTCCGGAGTCCGGGTCGGCGGCGGCGGGGCGCGCGCGCACGCAGGAGGCGGCGGCGGCGGGCGGCTGGGCCGGCCTGCTCGGCTGGGCCTTTGGCCCAGTCGGGCGCGGGGTTTTTTTTAACATTCCACCGACTACAAAAAAAATCCTAGAAAAATATAAATAAAAATCTAAAAATTCCAAAACAAGTTTTCTCCGTCTAAATAAAATATTTAGAACAAGATGAACTTTTCTTGGCCCCTAAAATGCAATTTTTAAAACATGCAAATTTTTCTAGGGCAAATAAAATTCCGAATAAACTCAAACAAAATCCAAATAATGATTTTAACATTTTTCCTCCGATATTTCAATTGTTATGGAGAAGTCATATTATCTCCCCTCATTTATTATTTTAAAATGAAATATTTTCCGGAGAGAAATAATTAAAAATCAAAATCCTCGTCTTCACTATTTGATAAAAATTTCAAATATGAAAATTGGAAAATCCCCAACTCTCTCCGAAGGTCCTTGAGTTGCTTAGGATTTCGAGGATTGCAAACGAAAAAGCAATAAAATATGATATGCATGGATGACCTATGTATAACATGCCAAATTGGAAATTTGGGATGTTACACCATAAGTATTGCGTGAGTTTTAGAAATTGTGAAAGTCTAAATGATAGTTGAGTTTGTGGACTTGCTGAAAAGCTCTTATATTGACTCTTTCCGATGTTATGATAAATTGCAATTGCTTCAATGACCTAGATTATAGTTTGTTAGTTTTCAATGAAGTTTCTTATTCATACTTGACATTGTGGATAGATTATTACTTGAGCATAAGAAATCATATGACAATATATATATATATATATATATATATATATATATATATATATATATATATATATGTTGCTATTATAAGAATGATCATGATGCCCTCATGTCCGTATTTTATTTTATCAACACCTCTATCTCCAAACATATGGACATATTTTTCGATATCGGCTTCCGCTTGAGGACAAGCGAGGTCTAAGCTTGTGGGAGTTGATACGTCCATTTTGCATCATGCTTTGATATTGATATTTATTGCATTATGGGCTATTATTACTTGTTATATCACAATACTTATGCCTATTCCCTCTTATTTTACAAGGTTTACATGAAGAGGGAGAATGCCGACAGCTGGAATTCTGGGCTGGAAAAGGAGCAAATATTAGAGACCTATTCTGCACAACACCAAAAGTCCTAAAACTCAAGGGAAGTTATTTTTGGAATTAATAAAAATACTGAGCAAATAAAATACCAGAGGGGGCCACCCACCGTCCACGAGGGTGGGAGCGCGCCCCCTGCCTCGTGGGCCACCTAGTAGGCCTCTGGTGCTCATCTTCTGCTATATGAAGTCCTTTACCCTGGAAAAAATAATAAGCAAGCTTCCGGGATGAAACACCGCCGCCACGAGGCGGAACCTTGGCGGAACCAATCTAGGGCTCTGGCGGAGCTGTTCTGCCGGGGAAACATCCCTCCGGGAGGCAGAAATCGTCACCATTGTCATCACCATTGATCCTCTCATCGGGAGGGGGTCAATCTCCATCAACAACTTCACCAGCACCATCTCCTCTCAAACCCTAGTTTATCTCTTGTATACAATATTTGCCCCAAAACCTCAGATTGGTACCTGTGGGTTGCTAGCAGTGTTGATTACTCCTTGTAGTTGATGTTAGTTGGCTTATTCGGTGGAAGATCATATGTTGAGATCCTTTATGCATATTAATGTTCCTCTGATTATGAACATGAATATGGTTTGTGAGTAGTTACGTTTGTTCCCGAGGACATGGGAGAAGTCTTGCTATAAGTAGTCATGTGAATTTTGTATTCGTTTGATATTTTGATGAGATGTATGTTGTCTTTCCTCTAGTGGTGTTATGTGAACGTCGACTACATGACACTTCACCATTGTTTGGGCCTAGAGGAAGGCATTGGGAAGTAATAAGTAGATGATGGGTTGCTAGAGTGACATAAGCTTAAGCCCTAGTTTATGAGTTGCTTCGTAAGGGGCTGATTTGGATCCATATGTTTCATGCTATGGTTAGGTTTACCTTAATACTTCTTTTGTAGTTGCGGATTCTTGTAATAGGGGTTAATCATAAGTGGGATGCTTGTCCAAGAAAGGGCAGTACCCAAGCACCGGTCCACCCACATACCAAATTATCAAAGTAACAAACACGAATCATATGAGCGTGATGAAAACTAGCTTGACGATAATTCCCATGTGTCCTCGGGAGCGCTTTTCTCTATATAAGAATTTGTCCAGGCTTGTCCTTTGCTACAAAAAGGATTGGGCCACCTTGCTGCACCTTATTTACTTTTGTTACTTGTTATCCGTTATGAATTACCTTATCACAAAACTATCTGTTACCGATAATTTCAGTGCTTGCAGAGAATACCTTACTGAAAACCGCGTGTCATTTTTCCTTCTGCTCCTTGTTGGGTTCGACACTCTTACTTATAGAAAGGACTACGATAGATCCCCTACACTTGTGGGTCATCAAGACTCTTTTCTGGTGCCGTTGCCGGGGAGTGAAGTGTCTTTGGTAAGTGGAACTTGGTAAGGAAAAATTTATATAGTGTGCTGAAATTTACTGTCACTTGTTACGATGGAACATAATCCTTTGAGGGGCTTGTTCGGGGTATCTTTGCCCCGACCAATAGAGCAAAGAGTTGGTCCTCAACCTACCGAACCTACTGGGAATGTTTACTTTGAAATTGCTTCAGGTATGATAGAGAAACTGCTAGCTAATCTTTTTACAGGAGATGGAACATTGCATCCCGATTTGCACCTAATCTACGTGGATGAAGTTTGTGGATTATTTATGCTTGCATGTATGCCCGAGGATATTATCAGGAAGAAGGTCTTCCATTTATCTTCGAAGGGAAAGGCATTGACATGGTTTAGGCTATGTGATGATATGAGATCATGGAATTACAACCAATTGAAATTGGAAGTTCATCAGAAGTTTTATCCTATGCATCTTTTTCATCATGATCATAATTATATATATATATATAATTTTTGGCCTCGCGAAGGAGAAAGCATCGCTCGAGCGTGGGGGAGGCTTAAGTCAATGTTATATTCATGCCCCAATCATGAGCTCGCAAGAGAAATTATTATTTAAAATTTTTATGCTCGGCTTTCTCCTCAACAATTGCTCCATGCTCGATACTTCTTGTACTGGTTCTTTATGATGAAGACTATTGAATTCAGATGGGATTATTGGAAAGAATTAAATTGCAACTCTGAAGATTGGGATCTCGACGAAGGTAAGGAGTCAGGTATAACACCTAAGTTTGATTGTGTTAAATCTTTTATGAATACCGCTGCTTTTCGTGAATTTAGTACTAAATATGGACTTGACTCTGAGATAGCAGCTTCTTTCTGTGAATCATTCGCTACCCATGTTGACCTCCCTAAGGAGAAGTGGTTTAAATATAATCCTCCCATTGAAGTAAAAGCAGTTGTAGCTATTAAAGTTGAAGAAAAGACTATCACTTATAATGATCCTATTGGTCCTACTACCTATATTGAGGAACCACCTTTCCTTGTTTGGATAAAGGATCATGCTAAAGCTTCAACTGTGGTTCGTAAGAGTAATACTAGAACACCTACACCACCTGAGCAAATTAAAGTTGACCCTAGTATTGCTATGGTTAAAGATCTCTTGGCTGATAATATCGATGGGCATGTTATTTACTTCTGTGATGAAGCTGCTAGAACTGCTAGATCGGATACTAAAAATAAATATAGACCTGTTGTAGGCATGCCTGTTATTTCTGTTAATGTAGGAGATCATTGTTATCTTGGCTTATGTGATATGGGTGCTAGTGCAAGTGCAATACCTCATTTCTTATACAAAGAAATTATGCTTGATATTGCACCTGCTGATATAGAAGAAATTGATGTTACAATTAAGCTTGTCAATAGAGATACTATTTCACCAGTTGGGATTGTTAGAGATGTTGAAGTCTTGTGTGGGAAAGTTAAATATCCTGCTGATTTTCTTGTTCTTAGTTCCCCACAAGATAGCTTTTGTCCCATCATATTTGGTAGGCCCTTCTTGAATACTGTTAATGCTAGGATAGACTGCAAAAAGGATGTTGTTACTATTGGTTTGGGGGATATGTCTCATGAGTTTAATTTTTCTAAATTTCGTAGAAAACCCCATGATAAAGAATTGCCTAGTAAGGATGAAATTATTGGTCTTCCTTCTATTGCCGTGCCTCCTAATGATCCTTTAGAGCAATATTTGCTACACCATGAAAATGATATGTTTATGAATGAAAGAAGGGAGATAGATGAAGTATTCTTTAAACAGGGACCTATTTGGAAACACAACTTGCCTGTTGAAATCCTAGGGGATCCTCATCCACCCAAGGGTGATCCCGTGTTTGAGCTTAAACCACTACATGGTACCCTTAAATATGCTTATCTTGATGAAAGTAAGATATATCCTGTTATTATTAGTGCTAACCTTTCAGAGAAGGAAGAGGAGAAATTATTGAAAACTCTGAAGAAGCACCGTGCTGCTATTGGATATACTCTTGATGATCTTAAGGGCATTAGTCCCACTCTATGCCAACACAAAATAAAATTGGAGAAAGACGCCAAACTAGTTGTTGATCACCAATGATGGTTGAATCCTAAGATGAAAGAAGTGGGAAGAAAAGAAATACTAAAGCTCCTGGAGGCAGGTATAATTTATCCTATTGTTGATAGTCACTGGGTCAGTCCTATCCATTGTGTCCCTTAGAAGGGAGGTATGACTGTCGTTCCTAATGATAAAGATGAATTGATCCCGCAAAGAATTGTCACAGGTTATAGGATGGTAATTGATTCCCGCAAGTTAAATAAAGCTACTAAAAAGGATCATTACCCTTTACCTTTTATTAATCAAATGCTAGAAAGATTATCCAAACATACACATTTTTGCTTTCTAGATGGTTACTCTGGTTTCTCTCAGATACCTTTGTTAAAAGAGGATCATGAAAAGACCACTTTTACTTGCCCTTTCGGTACTTTTGCTTATAGACATATGCCTTTTGGTTTATGTAATGCACCTGCTACCTTTCAAAGATGCATGCTGGCTATATTCTCTGACTTTTGTGAAAAGATTGTTGAGGTTTTCATGGATGATTTCTATGTTTATGGATCTTCTTTTGATGATTGCTTGAGAAACCTTGATCGAGTTTTGCAGAGGTGTGAAGAAACTAAACTTGTCTTGAATTGGGAGAAGTGCCTCTTTATGGTTAATGAAGGCATTGTCTTGGGACATAAATTTTTTGAAAGAGGTATTGAAGTTGATAAAGCTAAAGTTGATGCTATTGAAAAGATGCCGTGTCCTAAAGACATTAAAGGTATAAGAAGTTTCCTTGGTCAGGCCGGTTTTTATAGCAGGTTTATTAAGGACTTTTCTAAAATTTCTAGGCCTCTGACTAATCTCTTACAAAAAGATATTCCTTTTGTCTTAGATGATGATTGTGTAGAAGCATTTGAAATACTTAAGAAAGCTTTGATTTCTGCACCTATTGTTCAGCCACCTGATTGGAGTTAACCCTTTGAAATTATGTGCGATGCTAGTGATTATGAAGTACCTATGTGCCGTTCTAGGACAAAGGGTTGATAAGAAACTAAATGTTATTCAATATTGTAACGCCCATGATGCGGCTATATCTCTCACGTGTCGAGGCACGACTTAGAGGCATAACCGCATGGTAGGTTTTGTCGCAAGAAGGGTCATCTTCACACAATCCCATGTAATGAACAAGAATGGGATAAAGAGAGTTGGCTTACAATCGCCACTTCACACAATACATAAATAAATTCATACATCATTCAAAATACACACATAGACCAACTACAGTCAAATCCAAATGAAAAGAAGATAACCCCAAATGCTAGATCCCCGATCGTCCCAACTGGGCTCCACTACTCAGGAAACGAAACGTAGTAATGACCAAGGTCCTCGTCGAACTCCCACTTGAGCTCGGTTGTGTCACTTGCACTGGTATCCTCGACACCTGCAACTATTTTGGTAGAATCTGTGAGTCACGAGGACTCAAACAATCTCACACCCACGAGATCAAGACTATTTAAGCTCATGGGTAGGAAAGGGTAAGGTGGTGGAGCTGCAGCAAGAACTAAGCATATATGGTGGCTAACATACGCAAATAAGAGCGAGAAGAGAAGCAACGCAACGGTCGAGAAGCTAGAAGTGATCAAGAGTGATCCTGAAACTACTTACGTCAAACATAACACAAAGACCGTGTTCACTTCCCGGACTCCGCCCGAAAAGAGACCATCACGGCTACACACGCGGTTGATGCATTTTAATTAAGTCAAGTGTCAAGTTCTCTACAACTGGATATTAACAAATTCCATCTGCCACATAACCACGGGCACGGCTTTCGAAAGTTTATACCCTGCAGGGTGTCCCAACTTAGCCCATTATAAGCTCTCACGACCAACGAAGGATATTCCTTCTCCCGGAAGACCCGATCAGTCTCGGAATCCGGTTACAAGACATTTCGACAATGGTAAAACAAGACCAGCAAGACCACCGATGTGCCGACAAATCCCGATAGGAGCTGCACATATCTCGTTCTCAGGGCACAACGGATGAGCAATCCGTACGACTAAAACCAGACCTCAAGTTTCCCGAGGTGGGCCCCGCAAGGCTGCTCAGTTCGGACCAACACTCAAGGAGCACTGGCCCGGGGGGTAAATAAAGATGACCCTCGGGCTCGCGAAAACCCAAGGGAAAGGCTTAGGTGAGGCAAATGTAAAAACCAAGGTTGGGCCTTGCTGGAGGAGTTTTATTCAAAGCGAACTGTCAAGGGGGTCCCATAACACCGCACCGCGTAGGAACGCAAAATCAAGGAACATAACACCGGTATGACGGAAACTAAGGCGACAAGAGTGGAACAAAACACCAGGCATAAGGCCGAGCCTTCCACCCTTTACCAACTATATAGATGCATTAATTAAATAAGAGATATTGTGATATCCCAACATAATCCTGTCCACCATGGAGCAATCTTCAACTTCACCTGCAACTAACAACGCTATAAGAGGGGCTGAGCAAAAGCGGTAACATAGCCAAACAACGGTTTGCTAGGAAGGGTGGAAAGGTTAGAGGATGACATGGCAATATGGAGGCATGGTAAACAAGTGATAAGTAGTGCAGCATAGCAATTAGAACAAAGCAACTAGCAAGCAAAGATAGAAGTGAATCGAGGGTAATGGTCATCTTGCCTGAGATCCCGCTAGGAAGAAGAACAAGTCCATGAAGAAGACAAACGAACGTAGTCGAACGAATCCTCACAACTTCGGAATGAAACCAAAACTAACGAGAAAAGCAACCTGGAAAGAAACAAACAACATAGTAAACAACCATCACATAAACATGGCATGATGCACAATCAAGTATGATGCATGTCCGCTTTAAATAGGCATGGCATGACAAAGTGCACAAACAATACTACAAGTTAAGTGGAGCTCAATATGCAACGAGTTGCATATTGACGAAACACCACATCAAATATTTAGTTCTCTCTCGTTTATGTACCCAACAATATTAAATGTTGTTAAACATGGGAATGGGTGAAGCATATGAAAACTACCTGTCTAGGCAAGTTTAAATGAGGCCGGAACAACAAACAACAATTTCGAAAAATCCTCATGTCCGTATTTCGAATTTGGTACTGTTCTGCCCTAAAACATATTTTAGTGTTGTTAAACCATAAAACAAAGTGCACCAAGTTAATCTATGCATTTTTCCACCCCATTTACATATAAAGTTTATTAAAATTGGAGCTACAGTTATTTAGTTATGAAATAAATCAATTTAACATGTTATTTAAGCAAATTAATGCAAACAACAAGTTAAACATTTTTACCATGGATGAAAGTTGCATATTATGAAACTAGACAAAATTCTAAGCATTTTACATATATGAAGTTTTTACATATGATGCATAGTTCATGAGTTATTATATGCATGAAGTGCAAGGGGTTTTCTGCAAAACTATTTTAACTCGATTATTGGTTAAGTTCGCAATAGAGAAAAAAACATGTACGGGCCGAATCTAAAGCATGTTGGGCCAGCAGAAGAAAAACAAAAGAGGTGCTGCAGGGGGGCCTCATGATGGGCCAAGCCCAGGTCGATGAGGAGGGCGCTGGCTGGGCCAGATCTGGAGAGCCGGGCCGAGGCACGATCAACGTGGGTAGGACCCGGTCGAGCGACGTGCTCGCTGCTGCTGCTCGATGCAGCCGGCGGCGATGGAGATGGAAGCAGGGGCGCGATACAAGGGCAGGGACCAGCGGGCGCGGCGGATTTGGGCAGTCCGAGGGTCGGGGCGCTGGTTCCCGGCGACGAGGAACTCCAGCGATGGCAGTGCTTGAAGAAGAGGCGAGGCCAAGTAGGTTATTGTTACCTGAAGAAAAACAACATAGAGAATGACAAAGAGAGTTGAGTGAGAGAAGCAGAGAGAAGACGACAGGAAGAAGCAGAACACGAAGAAGAGGAGGCAGGGCACGGCGACATGACCTGTTGGTCGCTGGCGGCGGCAGAATGAGGTCGCGCTGCAAAATCGTGGACGCGAGCGTCCATGGCATCGGGTCCCTGCTAGAGAAGGGAGAGACAAGAGAGATTAGAGAGGTTGAGAGAGAGAGGAGCACGGGGAGCAAATGAAGAGAAGGCAGGGAAGAAAAGGAGCGGGACGAGGCCGGCGACATGACCTACTGTTGCTGTTGTCGCCGGCGGCGTGGACGCGCAGGCGGCGGGGAGGCGCTGGTGCTCACAATCCACTCGGGATCGAGTAGAGGAGGGAAGAGGAGGCACGGCCTCGGGCGTCCTCGAGCATGCGGGCGGGCGACGAGGCAAGGCGGTGGTGGCTGAAGGCGAAGGGCAATGGGGGCTGCTCCGGGCGCCTGAGCGGGGGCGGCCACGGCCAGGAGCGTGAGGACGGAGACAGGGCTGGAGGCCGAGAGGAATTTTGGATCGGGGCATGACGTGGTTGGTTGTGCATGGAGAGCAAGGTGGCAAGGCAGATCTGGGTGATGGGATGGAGAGCAGTGGCGGCGGTGCACGGGAATCAAGGGAGGTTGTCCCCAATTGCTACGGTTTGGACCGACTATATATAGTAGTGGGATTAGGGTAGGGGCATTTGGTCCCTTCGATCTTAATCGGACGGTTCCGGATAAATAGGTAGGGAGTCCAAATAAGAAAACAGAGATGTTTTATAGATGTTTGGTGATGATCTGAACGCACTGGTCACGACCGAGTGGTTCGGGTTCGAGCAGTTTTCGGACGCGCGCAAGAGGGGGTCGGTGGCTGTGTCAGAGAGGCTCAATTTACGTCGGACACAAATGAATGGTTGCTCTTGAAGGATAACGAAGGTAAGGGGGGAACGCGGCAACTACGAATGGATGCAAGCTTTATGAAAACATGCAGATGCAATGCGCATGATGTTATGAGATGAAATGCATAACATGAACAAAATGCAAAACAAAGAAAAAAACCCAACCACGAAGGAAATACCACAACACATAGCCGGAAATGGCAAGAGTTGGAGTTACAATTATGGAAAGTTACATCCGGGGCGTTACAACACTCCACCACTACAGGGATCTCGTCCCAAGATCTAGGATGGCACTAGAGAGAAACAAAGAGGAAGAGAAGAGGTAAACAAGTTGCTTCTTTGACAAACGAGTGAAGCCAATGAACCTCGAGAGGTTGAAAACTTGAAATAATAACACAATAGAGTTGAACGAAATTGAGAGCATTCCGGTAGAAAAGAGAAACAAGGAACACCATGTTAACGTTGGAGGTTGCAAAGCTATGAATGATGAGCACAATGGACAAGAAGGAATTGAAACCACTCTGGTTGAAACGAGATAAGAATGAATAAGAATGATATAATTTGGACAGCACTCCCACTGTAAATGGAAGGAATTGAACATGAACTTGACAAGATGAGAGGATACTTGATGAGATCAACAACACACTACCTCCGGAACTATTGAAATGATGGCACAAGGGGTCAGAAAGATTTCAGATAGCTCTCTGGTTGAGGAAGGAGGCAAAACTTGATAAGATGAGAGAACTCGAATGAAAACACGACACTCCGACTAAATGGAGAAGCAAGGAGAAGAACATGATCTTGACAAAACAAGATGATGGGTCGAAGAGAGCAACATCACAATGCCTCCGGAAGAAATGAAAGAATGGAATGGAATGAACGGAGGGAAACAAGATCTTGAAAGAGCACGCTTACAAGAAATGCTAGAACAGAGTTGTTGGATTATCAACAACGAAAGGACAAGCTTGTTGTGGGCTTATGGAACACATCTCAAAATTATGAGGTGACAACCCGCCACTAACGGAAACAGTTGATTGGATTGAGATCAACAAGAAGATGAAAACTTCTTCACCAAGATGATAGAGGGATAACTTGGATCATTGATAAACACCACAATAGCAGCATTCCTTAGGGAAGGCTTTAGGTGAAATATGACACAAGATAACTCCAACGAAGAGATAGATTGGTTGAAAAAGATTTTTGAACAAAGATAAATGATGGATTTAAATATGTCACTCTTGAAAACTTTGTGAATCATGAAACTCGAAGGGAAATTATCCAGAATGACATAACACCACCTCAAAAGATAATGGAGAAGAATCGCAGTTCGGAAAGCAAGATGAAGAATGGTTGAGCTCCTCCAACAAGAATCTTGAAGAACACTTCCAGAATGAATTAAATCCTTGATGAACCACCATGAAGAAACTCCGGTATTAAAAGGATGGTGGAAAGAAGGACAAGTTGAAAACATAAGGTGAAGCCTTGCAATGATTTAGATGGAGCTTCGCGACGAGATAATTGAGAGAGCTTCGAACTCCGAAAAGAAAGATGAAGCATCTCGAACCGAGAATGTGATATGATGACCAACTCCATAAAGAAAGGTGAATCACTTGTAATCAAGAATTTATTCATCATGAATAATCTCCGTAAAAAGAATTGAGTCACCTCGAGGAAATAAGAATAAGATTTAATGTATGTCAAAACCTTCATCAAATTAAATTGATGACAAGCAATGGATTTGGCATACTACTTATTCCCGTAGAAAGGATTAAGAGAGATATAGCGCAAACTTGAGAAGGTATTGATGGAACCACCGGCGGGATTTGGAAAAAACGAATGAATTGATATGATAACGAAGGAAGTGAAATCTTGAACGAACCACCATAAGAATTGAAAATGAAATTAGCAAAGGCACAATTCATCGGGAAGAATTGGAAAACGAATGAAGATACTTGAGGGGATTTAGATACCTGATAACGAAGAGATCATGAACTGATTAGAGGGTATTTTTTGGTGAACGATAGCTACAAGCTAAGGACGAAGAATTATGACATGATGGCCTTCGGAGATAAGCAATGGAAACATCTCATGAAATGCTCCGGATAGTAAGAATAGAATTGTCAGAATCAAAAACAGTTATGAGGATGGCATCAAGCTTGAACTACGCATCTTTGGAAGAAGTGATAAGATTTGGAGGAAAAAAACTCTTCTGTCTTTAAATGTTGAGAATAAAGATGAGAACCACCATGACAATTTGTGACACACTCCGGGGCAATGAAGAATAGAAATGTTGAACCACCGATGGAAATGTTTTAAAAGCGATCTTGGAGAAGGAATATGACTGATGATAATTCATTCTTACATCAAACTTTAGAAGATTTGAGAATAGCTCTGAAAAAAATTAGAGGAGTCAGGTAAGATCCTGGGAAAAGACCTGTGGGTTAGGGCCCACTCAAAAGAAACACCGTTGAAAATGTCGCTTGGAAGAGAGATTGCACCTATTGAATTAAATGGCTTGAATGAGATAACAACCTCGAAATAGCTTGAGCGGATTAAGAATGGAAACATGAATCTTCCGAGATATCTTCAACACTCCGGATATGAACTGGGAGAGGTGAATGAATAAGAGAGCCTTGGATAAGAAATTCACATGGGAATATATGTGAAACAAAAGGAAGAGATATGATCAACACCGAAGCTTGAAATTAATCCACCGGAGAAGAAAAGAGACGAAGAATAATAAACTTGAAGCTCCCGTTAGTATCTTCCAGAGAATCACCAGATAAGAACATTAACGGAAAAGAATGGTGAGACTTCCCCATCAATAAAAGGATACTTGATTAAGAAATTTGAGTCCTTGAATAAAAAGGGTGGGAGGGCGGGAAAAAACAAAGGCAACTTGGGACGGAGGAAGAAACACTGTTGAGAAAACTTAGAGATGATCTGCGGATGTTGAAATGATCGGATCCACTTGAAGAGAAGCACGCCGGTTGGAAAATAATTAACATGATGACCTCGATGATCAAGAAGAATTAGTATTCACATAGCAATATGAGAACACCATTTAGGAAAGGTATGGATTCAACATTTGACTTCGAAGCAACTCGAATACCAAAAATAAAACAAAACAAAGGATTGGCTTGCAGAATAAGCCGGAACAAATACATATGATAGAGATTTACCCAATCCCATATCATGCATCTGTCAGAAAGATATTCTAGGAGCTACTTGAATTCCCACCTATAAAACTTCCGAAACTTTCTGGTTATGCAATCAGCTGTTGGGGATACAGGGGAAGCAATATATCTCAGCCAAACTAACAATCCATACATCCAGCTGTATCCATCTGTCAACACATAACCAAGAAACCTTCGGAAATCGTGTACCTCAACCTTCGAAAAGCATCCGTTATACGAGCTATGGCAATACTCCCGAACTCCCCAGTACTGGGTGGCGTCGAGGTTATCTCACCACTAGCTGCATAAAAGAGATTTTCAATGTCGGCGAAACTCAGGTATTCCAGAACTGCAACAATAAAATTGTGACGACAACACCTTGGAGCTCAACTCCCCGGGACACTGCCACGACCCCTAAATGTCAGGAGGCACAAAGAACAATGTTCTCGTCACAAGAATATTGTAACGATCCCAAGATACCCGCGTGATCCTAATTTTTTAGTGAAATTTGAGGAGAAGAAAGTCAAAACATCTACGTCATGAGACCTCACCAGAGCGACGAAGGGGTTGAGGCATAAAAAGAATCCTACTCTCCTATATATATAATCATAAGACTCAAAACATTTTTGTTCTAGACTCAACAACGCCAGCGATTCGATCAAGCAGGGGGCTCCTAAGTCGGGGATGGCTCTGATTACCAACTTGTAACGCCCACAATGTGGCTATATCTCTCACGTGTTGAGGCACGACTTAGAGGCATAACCACATGGTAGGTTTTGTCGCAAGAAGGGTCATCTTCACACAATCTCATGTTATGAACAAGAATGGGATAAAGAGAGTTGGCTTACAATCGCCACTTCACACTATACATAAATAAATTCATACATCATTCAAAATACACACATAGACCCACTATGGTCAAATCCAAATGAAAGGAAGATAACCCCAAATGCTAGATCCTCGATCGTCCCAACTGGGCTCCACTACTGATCATCAGGAAACGAAACGTAGTAATGACCAAGGTCCTCGTTGAACTCCTACTTCAGCTCGGTTGCGTCACTTGCACTGGTATCCTCGGCACCTATAACTGTTTTGGTAGAATCTGTGAGTCACGAGGACTCAGCAATCTCACACCCGTGAGATCAAGACTATATAAGCTCATGGGTAGGAAAGGGGTAAGGTGGTGGAGCTGCAGCAAGCACTAAGCATATATGGTCGCTAACATACGCAAGTAAGAGCGAGAAGAGAAGCAACGCATCGGTAGAGAGGCTAGAAGTGATCAAGAAGTGATCCTGAAACTACTTACGGTCATACATAACCCAAATCGTGTTCACTTCCCGGACTCCGCGAAAAGAGACCATCACGGCTACACACGCGGTTGATGCATTTTAATTAAGTCAAGTGTCAAGTTCTCTACAACCGGACATTAACAAATTCCCATCTTCCACATAACCACGGCCACGGCACTCGAAAGTTTATACCCTACAGGGGTGTCCCAACTTAGCCCATCACAAGCTCTCACGGTTAATGAAGGATATTCCTTCTCCCGGGAAGACCTGATCAGTCTCAGAATCCCGGTTTACAAGACATTTCGATAATGGTAAAACAAGACCAGCAAAGCCGCCCGATGTGCCAACAAATCCCGATAGGAGCTGCACATATCTCGTTCTCAGGGCACACCGGATGGGACAAGCTACGAGTAAAACCAACCCTCAAGTTTCCCCGAGGTGGCCCCGCAGGCTACCCAGTTCGGACCAACACTTAGAGAAGCACTGGCCCGGGGGGGGGGGTAAAAAATAAAGATGACCCTTGAGTCAGCGGAACCCAAGGGAAAAAGGCTTAGGTAGGCAAATGGTAAAACCAAGGTTGGGCCTTGCTGGAGGAGTTTTATTCAAAGCGACTGTCAAGGGGGTCCCATAAATCACCCAACCGTGTAAGGAACGCAAAATCAAGGAACATAACACCGGTATGACGAAAACTAGGGCGGCAAGAGTGGAACAAAACATCAGGCATAAGGCCGAGCCTTCCTCCCTTTACCAAGTATATAAATGCATTAATTAAATAAGAGATATTGTGATATCCCAACATAATCATGTTCCAACATGGAGCAATCTTCAACTTCACCTGCAACTAACAACGCTATAAGAGGGGCTGAGCAAAAGCGGTAAACTTAGCCAAATAATGGTTTGCTAGGAAGGGTGGAAAGGTTAGAGGCTGACATAGCAATATGGGAGGCATGGTAAACAAGTGATAGGTAGTGCAGCATAGCGATAGAATGAAGCAACTAGCAAACAAAGATAGAAGTGATATCGAGGGTAATAGTCATCTTGCCTGAGATCCCGCTAGGAAGAAGAACGAGTCCATGAAGAAGACAAACGAACATAGTCGAACGAATCCTCACAACTCCGGAACGAAACCGAAGCTAACGAGAGAAGCAACCCGGAAAAAAACAAACAACATAGTAAACAACCATCACATAAACATGGCATGATGCACAATCAAGTATGATGCATGTCAGCTTTAAATAGGCATGGCATGGCAAAGTGCACAAACAATACTACAAGTTAAGTGGAGCTCAAGATGCAACGAGTTGCATATTGACGAAACACCACATCAAATATTTAGTTCTCTCTCGTTTATGTACCCAACAATATTAAATGTTTTTAAACATGGCAAGGGGTGAAGCATATGAAAACTACCTGTGTAGGCAAGTTTAAATGAGACTGGAACAACAAACAACAATTCCGAAAAATCCTCATGTCCATATTTCGAATTTGGTACTGTTCTGCCCTAAAACATATTTTAATGTTGTTAAACCATAAAACAAAGTGCACCAAGTTAATCTATGCATTTTTTCACCCCATTTACATATAAAGTTTATTAAAATTGGAGCTACGGTTATTTAGTTATGAAATAAATCAATTTAACATGTTATTTAAGCAAATGAATGCAAACAACAAGTTAAACATTTTTAACATGGATTAAAGTTGCATATTATGAAACTAGACAAAATTCTAAGCATTTTACATATATGAAGTTTTTACATATGATGCATAGTTCATGAGTTATTATATGCATGAAGTGCAAGGGGTTTTCTGCAAAACTGTTTTAACTCGATTATTGGTTAAATTCGCAACAGAGAAAAAAACATGTACGGGCCGAATCTAAAGCATGTTGGGCCAGCAGAAGAAAAACAAAAGATGTGCTACAGGGGACCTCACCTTGGGCCAAGCCCAGGTCGATGAGGAGGGCGCTGGCTGGGCCAGATCTGGAGAGCCGATACAAGGCACGGTCAATGCGGGCAGGACCCGGTCGAGCGACGCGCTTGCTGCTGCTGCTCGATGCAGCTGGCAGCGACGGAAATGGAAGTAGGGGTGCGATACAAGGGCAGGGACCAGCGGGCGTGGGGGATTCGGGCAGTCCAAGGGTGGGGGCGCTGGTTCCCAGCGACGAGGAACTCCGGCGATGGCGGTGCTCGAAGAAGAGGCGAGGCCAAGTAGGTTACTGTTACCTAAAGAAAAACAACATAGAGAACGACAAAGAGAGTTGAGCGAGAGAAGCAGAGAGAAGACGACAGGAAGAAGCAGAACACGAAGAAGAGGAGGCAGGGCACGACAACATGACCTGCTGGTCGCCGGCGGCAGCAGAATGAGGTGGCGCTGCAAAATCATGGACGTGAGCGTCCATGGCGTCGGGTCTCTGCTAGAGAAGGGAGAGACAAGAGAGATTAGAGAGGTTGAGAGAGAGAGGAGCACGGTGAGCAAATGAAGAGAAGGCAGGGAAGAAAAGGAGCGGGACGAGGCCGGCGGCATGAACTATTGCTGCTGTTGTCACCGGCGGCGTGGACGCGCAGGCGGCGGGGAGGCGCTGGTGCTCATGATCCACTCGGGATTGAGCAGAGGAGGGAAGAGGAGGCACGGCCTCGGGCGTCCTCGAGCATGCGGGCGGGCGACGAGGCAAGGCGGTGGTGGCTGCAGGCGAAGGGCAACGGGGGCTGCTCCGGGCGGCTGAGCGGGGGCGGCCACGGCCAGGAGCGTGAGGACGGAGACGGGGCTGGAGGCCGAGAGGAATTTCGGATCCGGGCACGACGTTGTTGGTTGGGCGCGGAGAGCAAGGTGACAACAGATCTGGGTGATGGGATGGAGAGCAGTGGCGGCGGCGCACGGGAATCAAGGGAGGTTGTCCCCAATTGATAGGGTTTGGACCAATTATATATAGCAGTGGGGTTAGGGTAGGCCGATCTTAATCGGACGGTTCTGGATAAATAGGCTAGGGAGTCCAAATAAGAAAATGGAGATGTTTTATACATGTTTGGGGATGATCCGAACGCACTGGTCACGATCGAGCGGTTCGGGTTCGGAGCAGTTTTCGGACGCGTGCAAGAGGGGGTCGGTGGCTGTGTAGAGAGGCTCAAACGGTCGGACAACATATGAACGGTTGCTCTCGAAAGGGATAATGAAGGCAAGGGGGGAACGCAGCAACTACAAACGGATGCAAGCTTTATGAAAACATGCAGATGCAATGCGCATGTTGCTATGAGATGAAATGCATAACATGAACAAAATGCAAAACAAAAGACAAAAACCCATCCATGGATGAAATACCACAACACATAGCCAGAAATGGCAAGAGTTGGAGTTGAAATTATGGAAAGTTACAAATATGCTAGTAGAACTCTAGACAGTGCCCAAAGAAATTATGCTACTACTGAAAAAGAATTTTTAGCAGTTGTATTTGCTTGTGATAAGTTTAGACCTTATATTGTTGATTTTAAAGTAACTGTTCACACTGATCATGCTGCTATTAAATATCTTATGGAAAAGAAATATGCTAAATCTAGACTTATTAGATGGGTTCTCGTACTACAAGAATTTGATTTGCATATTATTGATAGAAAGGGAGCTGAAAACCCCATTGCAGACAACTTGTCTAGGTTAAAATGTTCTTGATGACCCACTACCTATTGATGATAGCTTTCCTGATGAAAAATTAGTTGTCATTAATGCTTCTCGTACTGCTCCATGGTATGCTGATTATGCTAATTACATTGTTGCTAAATTTATACCACCTAGTTTCACGTGCCAGCAAAAGAAAAAGTTTTTCTATGATTTAAGACATTACTTCTGGGATGACCCGCACCTTTATAAAGGAGTAGATGGTTATTAGACGTTGTGTACCTGAGCATGAACAGGAACATATCCTACGCAAGTGCCACTCCGAGGCTTATGGAGGACACCACATTGGAGATAGAACTGCGCATAAGGTATTGCAATCCGGTTTTATTGGCCTACTCTCTTCAAGGATGCCCGTAAGTTTGTCTTGTCTTGCGATGAATGTCAAAGAATTGGTAATATTAGTAGACGTAAAGAAATGCCTATGAATTATTCTCTTGTTATCGAACCATTTGATGTTTGGGGCTTTGATTATATGGGATCGTTTCCTTCCTCTAATGGGTATACACATATTCTAGTTACTGTTGATTACATTACTAAGTGGGTAGAAGCTATTCCAACTAGTAGTGATGATCATAACACCTCTATTAAGATGCTTAAAGAAGTTATTTTTCTGAGGTTTGGAGTCCCTAGATATTTAATGACTGATGGTGGTTCACATTTTATTCATGGTGCTTTTACGTAAAATGCTTGATAAGTATGACGTTAATCATAGAATTGCATCTCCATATCACCCACAGTCTAGTGGCCAAGTAGAACCGAGTAACAGAGAGCTTAAATTAATTTTGCAAAAGACTATTAATAGATCTAGAAAGAATTGGTCCAAGAAACTTGATGATGCATTATGGGCTTATAGAACTGCATATAAAAATCCTATGGGTATGTCTCCATATAAAATGGTTTATGTAAAATCATGTCACTTACCTCTCGAACTTGAACATGAGGCATATTGGGCCATTAAAGAGATCAATTAAGATTTCAAACTTGCCGGTGAGAAGAGGTTATTTGATATTAGCTCACTTGATGAATGGAGAACTCAAGCCTATGAGAATGCCAAACTGTTTCAAGAAAAAGTTAAAAGATGGCATGACAAAAGGATACAAAAGCGTGAGTTTAATGTAGGTGACTATGTGTTGCTATTCAACTCTCGTTTAAGATTTTTTGCAGGAAAACTCCTCTCTAAATGGGAAGGGCCTCACGTTATTGAGGAGGTCTATCGTTCCGGTGCCATAAAAATCAAAAACTTCGAAGGCACAAATCCAAAGGTGGTGAACGGTCAAAGGATCAAACATTATATCTCAGGTAATCCCATAAATGTTGAAACCAATGTTATTGAAACCGTAACCCCGGAGGAATACATAAGGGACACTTTCTAGAACGTTTCAGACTCCGAAAAGGAATAGGTATGTGGTACGGTAAGTAAACCGACTCCAAAACAGTACTAATACCAATTTTTCTCCGTTTTGGAATATTTAGGAAAATAGGAAAATAAGTAGTCCGGGAAGGACACATGCATCCACGAGGGTGGAGGGCGCGCCCTACCCCCCTGGGCATGCCCCCTACCTCGTGGGCACCTCGTGTGCTGTCTGGACTCTGTTTTCTTGCACGATAGTTCTTTTTGTCGGTAAAAAATCATTATATAATCTCCCGAAGGTTTTTACCACCGTACCATGACGAAATCCTCTGTTTTTGTCTTGAGCTGTTTTTGTTGCAGATTAGAGCAAGATGTCTTCTCAAGAGTCAGTAGGGGAGAGTCGGGTGTCTCATCTAACACCGGGGCCAGGAGCAAATAGCGATGCTGACAACTTTGGGCCATCAATGGAGGAAGAGATGGAGGCTGCTTTGAAAAGTATAGATGCTATGGAGGAGGATCAAGAAGTTACTTCTCACTTCCGAGCCGGATTCATGATGTGGGAACTACAGAGCTCAGCTATTCCAAAATTGGTCATCCCTTCCAATGTTAGATTTCTTTCTTATGAAAATATGAAAAAGAGCGTCACTTGTTCCCCCGCAGCTATGTAACATCCATGGGTGAAAGGAGCTTTAGCCGTCACGGGTAAGCTCCATAAGGAAATAATGGACCTTAAGCAGCAAGTCAAAAAGCTCGAGGAGGAGAATTGTATCCTGAGGGGCATCATCGCCAAGAATATCACACCACCACCTCCGAAGAAAGAGACATAATCACATGGGTATGGGCACTCCCCTTGGCAACTGCCAAGCTTCGGGGAGGTGCCCCGGTATTGTATCACCATCACACTCCTATCTTTACCGTTTTTCTTAGTTTGATCCTTTTGGTAATATCTTGATCTAGTAGAATAAAGTTTTAGTATGATCTAGTTTTGAGTTTTGCTTTATGATTCCTCTATGTAATCAAGTCCTAGATCTATATATAATAAAGATTAGTGTTGAGTCAAGGGCTTTGCTATGTTGCTATGACCTTCAGGGAGTAAAAGAAAAAGAAAGAATAAAAAGAAATAAATAGATCATATGGATCATATGGAGAGTAATGATTTCACATATAAAGAGTATGATGAATAAAAGTTGTTGAGAGTTGAAAAACATAGTTTTGGTCATTGTTACAATTAATAGGAAGTAATAAAGAAGAGAGGTTTTCACATATAAATATACTATCTTGGACATCTTTTATGATTGTGAGCACTCTTTAAAATATGACATGCTAAAGAGTTGATGTTGGACAAGGAAGACAACGTAATGGGTTATTTTTTCTTATATCCGAAATAAAGTATATTGTCATGGATCATCCAACATGTTGAGCTTGCCTTTCCCCCTCATGCTAGCCAAATTCTTTGCACCAAGTAGAGATACTACTTGTGCTTCCGAATATCCTTGAAACCAGTTTTGCCATGAGAGTCCACCATACCTACCTATGGATTGAGTAAGATCCTTCAAGTAAGTTATCATGTTGCATTCGATAAAAAATGCTCTCTAAATATGTATGACTTATTAGTGAGGAGAAAATAAGCTTGATACGATCTTGTGATATGGAAGCAATAAAAGCTACAGACTACATAATAAAGGTCCATATCACAAGTGGCAATATGAAGTGACATTCTTTTGCATTAAGATTTCATGCATCCAACCATAAAAGCACATGACAACCTTTGCTTCCCTCTGCGAAGGGCCTATCTTTTATTCTTGTCTTATACATTATGCAAGAGTCATGGTGATCTTCACCTTTCCTTTTTACATTTTATCCTTTGGCAAGCACCTTGTGTTGGAAAGATCTTGATATATATATATCCAATTGGATGTAAGTTAGCATGAACTATTATTGTTGACATTACCCTTGAGGTAAAAGGTTGGGAGGCAACACTATAAGCCCCTATCTTTCTCTCTGTCCGATTAAAACTCCATACCCATAAGTATTGCATGAGTGTTAGCAATTGTGAAAGACTAAATGATAGTTGAGTATGTGGACTTGCTGAAAAGCTCTTATACTTACTCTTTCCGATATTATGATAAATTGCAATTGCTTCAATGACCTAGATTATAGTTTGTTAGTTTTCAATGAAGTTTCTAATTCATACTTGACATTGTGGATAGATTATTACTTGAGCATAAGAAATCATATGACTATATATATATATATATATATATATATATATATATATATATATGTTGCTGTTATAAGAATGATCATGATGCCCTCATGTCCGTATTTTATTTTATCGACACCTCTATCTCCAAACATGTGGACATATTTTTCGATATCGGCTTCTGCTTGAGGACAAGCGAGGTCTAAGCTTGGGGGAGTTGATACGTCCATTTTGCATCATGCTTTGATATTGATATTTATTGCATTATGGGGTGTTATTACTCGTTATATCACAATACTTATGCCTATTCTCTCTTATTTTACAAGGTTTACATGAAGAGGGAGAATGCCGGCAGATGGAATTCTGGGCTGGAAAAGGAGCAAATATTAGAGACCTATTCTGCACAACACCAAAAGTCCTAAAACTCCAGGGAAGTTATTTTTGGAATTAATAAAAATACTGAGCAAAGAAAATACCAGAGGGGGGCCACCCACCATCCACAAGGGTGGGGGGCGCACCCCCTGCCTCGTGGGCCACCTAGCAGGCCTCTGGTGCTCATCTTCTGCTATATGAAGTCCTTTACCCTGGAAAAAAATATTAAGCAAGCTTTTGGGATGAAACACCGCCGCCACGAGGCGGAACCTTGGCGGAACCAATCTTGGGCTCCGGCGGAGCTGTTCTGCCGGGGAAACATCCCTCCGGGAGGCAGAAATCGTCACCATTGTCATCACCATCGATCCTCAAATCGAGAGGGGGTCAATCTCCATCAACAACTTCACCAGCACCATCTCCTCTCAAACCCTAGTTCATCTCTTGTATACAGTCTTTGCCCCAAAACCTCAGATTGGTACCTGTGGGTTGCGAGCAGTGTTGATTACTCCTTGTAGTTGATGTTAGTTGGCTTATTCGGTGGAAGATCATATGTTGAGATCCTTTATGCATATTAATATTCCTCTGATTATGAACATGAATATGGTTTGTGAGTAGTTACGTTTTGTTCCGAGGGACATGGGAGAAGTCTTGCTATAAGTAGTCATGTGTTGGTATTCGTTCGATATTTTGATGAGATGTATGTTGTCTTTCCTCTAGTGGTGTTATGTGAACGTCGACTACATGACACTTCACCATTGTTTGGGACTAGAGGAAGGCATTGTGAAGTAATAAGTAGATGATGGGTTGCTAGAGTGACAGAAGCTTAAGCCCTAGTTTATGCGTTGCTTCGTAAGGGGCTGATTTGGATCCATATGTTTCATGCTATGGTTAGGTTTACCTTAATACTTCTTTTGTAGTTGCGGATGCTTGCAATAGGGGTTAATCATAAGTGGGATGCTTGTCCAAGAAAGGGCAGTACCCAAGCACCGGTCCACTCACATACCAAATTATCAAAGTAACGAACACGAATCATATGAGCGTGATGAAAACTAGCTTGACGATAATTCCCATGTGTCCTCGGGAGCGCTTTTCTCTATATAAGAATTTGTCCAGGCTTGTCCTTTGCTACAAAAAGGATTGGGCCATCTTGCTGCACCTTATTTACTTTTGTTACTTGTTACCCGTTACGAATTACCTTATCACAAAACTATCTGTTACCGATAATTTCAGTGCTTGCAGAGAATACCTTACTGAAAACCGCTTGTCATTTCCTTCTGCTCCTCGTTGGGTTCGACACTCTTACTTATCGAAAGGACTACGATAGATCCCCTACACTTGTGGGTCATCAAGACTCTTTTCTGGTGCCGTTGCGGGGAGTGAAGCGCCTTTGGTAAGTGGAACTTGGTAAGGAAAAATTATATAGTGTGCTGAAATTTACTGTCACTTGTTACTATGGAACATAATCCTTTGAGGGGCTTGTTCGGGGTATCTTCACCCCGACCAGTAGAGCAAAGAGTTGCTCCTCAACCTACTGAACCTACTGAAAATGTTTACTTTGAAATTCCTTTCGGGTATGATAGAAACTGCTAGCTAATCCTTTTTACAGGAGATGGAACATTGCATCCCGATTTGCACCTAATCTATGTGGATGAAGTTTGTGGATTATTTATGCTTGCATGTATGCCCGAGGATATTATCAGGAAGAAGGTCTTCCCTTTATCTTTGAAGGGAAAGGCATTGACATGGTTTAGGCTATGTGATGATATGAGATCATGGAATTACAACCAATTGAAATTGGAAGTTCATCAGAAGTTTTATCCTATGCATCTTGTTCATCATGATCGTAATTATATATATATATATATATATAATTTTTGGCCTTGCGAAGGAGAAAGCATTGCTCGAGCGTGGGGGAGGCTTAAGTCAATGTTATATTCATGCCCCAATCATGAGCTCGCAAGAGAAATTATTATTTAAATTTTTTATGCTCGGCTTTCTCTCAACAATTGCTCCATGCTCGATACTTCTTGTACTGGTTCTTTTATGACGAGGACTATTGAATTCAGATGGGATTTATTGGAAAAAATTAAACACAACTCTGAAGATTGGGATCTCGACGAAGGTAAGGAGTCAGGTATAACACCTAAGTTTGATTGTGTTAAATCTTTTATGAATACCGCTGCTTTTCGTGAATTAAGCACTAAATATGGACTTGACTCTGAGATAGTAGCTTCTTTCTGTGAATCATTTGCTACCCATGTTGACCTCCCTAAGGAGAAGTGGTTTAAATATAAGCCTCCCATTGAAGTAAAAGCAGTTGCACCTATTAAAGTTGAAGAAAAGACTATCACTTATAATGATCCTATTGTTCCTACTACCTATATTGAGAAACCACCTTTCCTTGTTAGGATAAAGGATCATTCTAAAGCTTCAACTGTGGTTCGTAAGAGTAATACTAGAACACCTACACCACCTCAGCAAATTAAAGTTGACCCTAGTATTGCTATGGTTAAAGATCTCTTGGCTGATAATATCGATGGGCATGTTATTTACTTCTGTGATGAAGCTGCTAGAATTGCTAGATCGGATACTAAAAATAAACATAGACCTATTGTAGGCATGCCTGTTATTTCTGTTAAAATAGGAGATCATTGTTATCATGGCTTATGTGACATGGGTGCTAGTGCAAGTGCAATACCTCATTTCTTATACAAAGAAATTATGCTTGATATTGCACCTGCTGATATAGAAGAAATTGATGTTACAATTAAGCTTGTCAATAGAGATACTATTTCACCAGCTGGGATTGTTAGAGATGTTGAAGTCTTGTGTGGGAAAGTTAAATATCCTGCTGATTTTCTTGTTCCTAGTTCCCCACAAGATAGCTTTTGTCCCATCATATTTGGTAGGCCCTTCTTGAATACTGTTAATGCTAGGATAGACTGCAAAAAGGATGTTGTTACTATTGGTTTGGGGGATATGTCTCATGAGTTTAATTTTTCTAAATTTCGTAGACAACCCCATGATAAAGAATTGCCTAGTAAGGATGAAATTATTGGTCTTCCTTCTATTGTCGTGCCTCCTATTGATCCTTTAGAGCAATATTTGCTACACCATGAAAATGATATGTTTATGAATGAAAGAAGGGAGATAGATGAAGTATTCTTTAAACAGGGACCTATTTTGAAACACAACTTGCCTGTTGAAATCCTAGGGGATCCTCCTCCACCCAAGGGTGATCCCGTGTTTGAGCTTAAACCACTACATGGTACCCTTAAATATGCTTATCTTGATGAAAAGAAGATATATCCTGTTATTATTAGTGCTAACCTTTCAGAGAAGGAAGAGGAGAAATTATTGAAAACTCTGAAGAAGCACCGTGTTGCTATTGGATATACTCTTGATGATCTTAAGGGCATTAGTCCCACCCTATGCCAACACAAAATAAAATTGGAGAAAGACGCCAAACTAGTTGTTGATCACCAATGATGGTTGAATCCTAAGATGAAAGAAGTGGTAAGAAAAGAAATACTAAAGCTCCTGGAGGCAGGTATAATTTATCCTATTGTTGATAGTCACTGGGTCAGTCCTATCCATTGTGTCCCTTAGAAGGGAGGTATGACTGTCGTTCCTAATGATAAAGATGAATTGATCCCTCAAAGAATTGTCACAGGTTATAGGATGGTAATTGATTCCCGCAAGTTAAATAAAGCTACTAAAAAGGATCATTACCCTTTACCTTTTATTGATCAAATGCTAGAAAGATTATCCAAACATACACATTTTTGCTTTCTAGATGGTTACTTTGGTTTCTCTCAGATACCTGTGTTAAAAGAGGATCATGAAAAGACCACTTTTACTTGCCCTTTCGGTACTTTTTCTTATAGACGTATGCCTTTTGGTTTATGTAATGCACCTGCTACCTTTCAAAGATGCATGCTGGCTATATTCTCTGACTTTTGTGAAAAGATTGTTGAGGTTTTCATGGATGATTTCTATGTTTATGGATCTTCTTTTGATGATTGCTTGAGCAACCTTGATCGAGTTTTGCAGAGGTGAGAAGAAACTAAACTTGTCTTGAATTGGGAGAAGTGCCTCTTTATGGTTAATGAAGGCATTGTCTTGGGACATAAATTTTTTGAAAGAGGTATTGAAGTTGATAAAGCTAAAGTTGATGCTATTGAAAAGATGCCGTGTCCTAAAGACATTAAAGGTATAAGAAGTTTCCTTGGTCATGCCGGTTTTTATAGCAGGTTTATTAAGGACTTTTCTAAAATTTCTAGGCCTCTAACTAATCTCTTACAAAAAGATATTCCTTTTGTCTTAGATGATGATTGTGTAGAAGCATTTGAAATATTTAAGAAAGCTTTGATTTCTGCACCTATTGTTCAGCCACCTGATTGGAATTAACCCTTTGAAATTATGTGCGATGGTAGTGATTATGCAGTAGCTATGTGCTATTCTAGGACAAAGAGTTGATAAGAAACTAAATGTTATTCAATATTGTAATGCCCACGATGTGGCTATATCTCTCACGTGTCGAGGCACGACTTAGAGGCATAACCGCGTGGTAGGTTTTGTCGCAAGAAGGGTCATCTTCACACAATCCCATGTAATGAACAAGAATGTGATAAAGAGAGTTGGCTTACAATCGGCACTTCACACAATACATAAATAAATTCTTACATCATTCAAAATACACACATAGACCAACTACGGTCAAATCCAAATGAAAAGAAGATAACCCAAATGCTAGATCCTCGATCGTCCCAACTGGGCTCCACTACTCAGGAAATGAAACGTAGTAACGACCAAGGTCCTCGTCGAACTCCCACTTGATCTCGGTTGTGTCACTTGCACTGGTATCCTCGACACCTGCAACTGTTTTGGTAGAATCTGTGAGTCACGAGGACTCAACAATCTCACACCCGCGAGATCAAGACTATTTAAGCTCATGGGTAGGAAAGGGGTAAGGTGGTGGAGCTGCAGCAAGCACTAAGCATATATGGTGGCTAACATATGCAAGTAAGAGCGAGAAGAGAAGAAACGCATCGGTCGAGAAGCTAGAAGTGATCAAGAAGTGATCCCGAAACTACTTACGGTCATACATAACCCAAACCGTGTTCACTTCCTGGACTCCGCCGAAAAGAGACCATCACGGCTACACACACGGTTGATGCATTTTAATTAAGTCAAGTGTCAAGTTCTCTATAACCGGACATTAAAAAATTCCCATCTGCCACATAACCGCGGGCATGACTCTTGAAAGTTTATACCCTGTAGGGGTGTCCCAACTTAGCCCATCACAAGCTCTCATGGTTAACGAAGGATATTCCTTCTCCCGGGAAGACCCGATCAGTCTCAGAATCCCGGTTTACAAGACATTTCGACAATGGTAAAACAAGACCAGCAAAGCCGCCCGATGTGCCGACAAATCCCGATAGGAGCTGCACATATCTCATTCTCAGGGCACACCGGATGGGACAAGCTACGAGTAAGACCAACCCTCAAGTTTCCCCGAGGTGGCCCCGCAGGCTGCCCAGTTCGGACCAACACTTAGAGAAGCACTGGCCCGAGGGGGAAATAAAGATGACCCTTGAGTCCGAGGAACCCGAGGGAAAAAGGCTTATGTAGGCAAATGGTAAAACCAAGGTTGGGCCTTGTTGGAGGAGTTTTATTCAAAGCGACTGTCAAGGGGTCCCATAAATCACCCGACCGTGTAAGGAACACAAAATCAAGGAACATAACACTGGTATGACGGAAACTAGGGCGACAAGAGTGGAACAAAACATCAGGCATAAGGCCGAGCCTTCCTCCCTTTACCATGTATATAAATGCATTAATTAAATAAGAGATATTGTGATATCCCAACATAATCATGTTCCAACATGGAGCAATCTTCAACTTCACCTGCAACTAACAATGCTATAAAAGGGGCTGAGCAAAAGCGGTAAACTTAGCCAAACAATGGTTTGCTAGGAAGGGTGGAAAGATTAGAGGCTGACATGGCAATATGGGAGGCATGGTAAACAAGTGATAGGTAGTGCAACATAGCAATAGAACAAAGCAACTAGCAAGCAAAGATAGAAGTGAATCGAGGGTAATGGTCATCTTGCCTAAGATCCCGCTAGGAAGAAGAACAAGTCCATGAAGAAGACAAATGAACATAGTCGAACGAATCTTCACAACTCCGGAATGAAACCGAAACTAACAAGAGAAGCAACCTGGAAAGAAACAAACAACATAGTAAACAACCATCACATAAACATGGCATGATGCACAATCAAGTATGATGCATGTCCGCTTTAAATAGGCATGGCATGACAAAGTGCACAAACAATACTACAAGTTAAGTGGAGCTCAATATGCAACGAGTTGCATATTGACGAAACACCACATCAAATATTTAGTTCTCTCTCGTTTATGTACCCAACAATATTAAATGTTGTTAAACATGGGAATGGGTGAAGCATATGAAAACTACCTGTCTAGGCAAGTTTAAATGAGGCCGGAACAACAAACAACAATTCCGAAAAATCCTCATGTCCATATTTCAAATTTGGTACTGTTCTGCCCTAAAACATATTTTAATGTTGTTAAACCATGAAACAAAGTGCACCAAGTTAATCTATGCATTTTTTCACCCCATTTACATATAAACTTTATTAAAATTGGAGCTACAGTTATTTAGTTATGAAATAAATCAATTTAACATGTTATTTAAGCAAATTAATGCAAACAACAAGTTAAACATTTTTACCATGGATGAAAGTTGCATATTATGAAACTAGACAAAATTCTAAGCATTTTACATATATGAAGTTTTTTACATATGATGCATAGTTCATGAATTATTATATGCATGAAGTGCAAGGGGTTTTCTGCAAAACTATTTTAACTCGATTATTCGTTAAATTCGCAACAGAGAAAAAAACATGTACGGGCCGAATCTAAAGCATGTTGGGCCAGCAGAAGAAAAACAAAAGAGGCGCTGCAGGGGGGCCTCACCATGGGCCAAGCCCAGGTCAATGAGGAGGGCGCTGGCTTGGCCAGATCTGGAGAGCCGGGCCGAGGCACGATCAACGTGGGCAGTACCCGGTCGAGCGACGTGCTCGCTGCTGCTGCTCGATGCAGCCGGCGGCGACGGAGATGGAAGCAGCGGTGCGATACAAGGGCAGGGACCAGCGGGCGCGGTGGATTCGGGCAGTCCGAGGGTCGGCGCGCTGGTTCCCGGTGACGAGGAACTCCGGCGATGGCGGTGCTCGAAGAAGAGGCGAGGCCAAGTAGGTTATTGTTACCTGAAGAAAAACAACATAGAGAACGACAAAGAGAGTTGAGTGAGAGAAGTAGAGAGAAGACGGCAGGAAGAAGCAGAACACAAAGAAGAGGAGGCAGGGCACGGCGACATGACCTGCTGGTCGCCGGCGGCGGCAGAATGAGGTGGCGCAGCAAAATCGTGGACGCGAGCGTCCATGGCACCGGGTCCCTGCTAGAGAAGGGAGAGACAAGAGAGATTAGAGAGGTTGAGAGAGAGAGGAGCACGAGGAGCAAATGAAGAGAAGGCAGGGAAGAAAAGGAGCGGGACGAGGCCGACGACATGACCTACTATTCCTGTTGTCGCCGGCGGCGTGGACGCGCAGGCGGCGGGGAGGCGCTGGTGCTCACGATCCACTCAGGATCGAGCAGAGGAGGGAAGAGGAGGCACGGCCTCGGGCGTCCTCGAGGATGCGGGCGGGCGACGAGGCAAGGCGGTGGTGGCTGCAGGCGAAGGGCAATGGGGGCTGCTCCGGGCGCCTGAGCGGGGGCGGCCACGGCCAGGAGCGTGAGGACAGAGACGGGGCTGGAGGCCGAGAGGAATTTTGGATCGAGGCACGACGTGGTTGGTTGTGCACGGAGAGCAAGGTGGCAGCGGATCTGGGTGATGGGATGGAGAGCAGTGGCGGCGGTGCACGGGAATCAAGGGAGGTTGTCCCCAATTGCTATGATTTGGACCGGCTATATATAGCAGTGGGATTAGGGTAGGGGCATTTGGGTCCTTCGATCTTAATCGGACGGTTCCAGATAAATAGGTAGGGAGTCCAAATAAGAAAACGGAGATGTTTTATAGATGTTTGGTGATGATCCGAACGCACTGGTCACGACCGAGTGGTTCAGGTTCGGAGCAGTTTTCGGACGCGCGCAAGAGGGGGTCAGTGGCTGTGCAGAGAGGCTCAAACGGTCGGACAACAAATGAACGGTTGCTCTCGAAAGGGATAACGAAGGTAAGGGGGGAACGCGGCAACTACGAATGGATGCAAGCTTTATGAAAACATGCAGATGCAATGCGCATGATGTTATGAGATGAAATGCATAACATGAACAAAATGCAAAACAAAAGACAAAAACCCAACCACGAAGGAAATACCACAACACATAGCCGGAAATGGCAAGAGTTGGAGTTACAATTATGGAAAGTTACATCTGGGGCGTTACAACACTCCACCACTACAAGGGGATCTCGTCCCGAGATCTAGGATGGCACTGGAGAGAAACGAAAGAGGAAGAGAAGAGGTAAAACTAAGTTGCTTCTTTGACAAACGAGTGAAGCCAATGAACCTCGAGAGGTTGAAAACTTGAAAGAATAACACAATAGAGTTGAACGAAATTGAGAGCATTCCATTAGAAAAGAGAAACAAGGAACACCATGTTAACGTTGGAGGTTGCAAAGCTATGAATGATGAGCACAATGGACAAGAAGGAATTGAAACCACTCTGGTTGAAACGAGATAAGAATGAATAAGAATGATATAATTTGGACAACACTCCCATTGTAAATGGAAGGAATTGAACATGAACTTGACAAGATGAGAGGATACTTGATGAGATCAACAACACACTACCTCCGGAACTATTGAAAGGATGGCACAAGGGGTAAGAAAGATTTTAGATAGCTCTCTGGTTGAGGAAGGAGGCAAAACTTGATAAGATGAGAGAACTCGAATGAAAACACGACACTCCAGCTAAACGGAGAAGCAAGGAGAAGAACATGATCTTGACAAAACAAGATGATGGGTCGAAGAGAGCAACATCACAATGCCTCCGGAAGAAATGAAAGAATGGAATGGAATGAACGGAGGGAAACAAGATCTTGAAAGAGCACGCTTACAAGAAATGCTAGAACAGAGTTGTTGGATTATCAACAACGAAAGGAACAAGCTTGTTGTGGGCTTATGGAACACATCTCAAAATTATGAGGTGACAACCCGCCACTAACGGAAACAGTTGATTGGATTGAGATCAACAAGAAGATGAAAACTTCTTCACCAAGATGATAGAGGGATAACTTGGATCATTGATAAGCACCGTAATAGCAGCATTCCTTAGGGAAGGCTTTAGGTGAAATATGACACAAGATAACTCCAACGAAGAGATAGATTGGTTGAAAAGATCTTTTGAACAAAGATAAAATGATGGATTTAAATATGTCACTCTTGAAAACTTTGTGAATCATGAAACTCGAATGGAAATTATCCAGAATGACATAACACCACCTCAAAAGATAATGGAGAAGAATCGCAGTTCGGAAAGCAAGATGAAGAATGGTTGAGCTCCTCCAACAAGAATCTTGAAGAACACTTCCAGAATGAATTAAATCCTTGATGAACCACCATGAAGAAACTCTGGTATTAAAAGGATGGTGGAAAGAAGGAGAAGTTGAAAACATAAGGTGAAGCCTTGCAATGATTTAGATGGAGCTTCGCGACGAGATAATTGAGAGAGCTTGGAACTCCGAAAAGAAAGATGAAGCATCTCGAACCGAGAATGTGATATGATGACCAACTCCAGAAAGAAAGATGAATCACTTGTAATCAAGAATTTATTCATCATGAATAATCTCCGGAAAAAGAATTGAGTCACCTCAAGGAAATAAGAATAAGATTTAATGTATGGCAAAACCTTCATCAAATTAAATTGATGACAATCAATGGATTTGGCATACTACTTATTCCCGTAGAAAGGATTAAGAGAGATATAGCGCAAACTTGAGAAGGTATTGATGGAACCACCGGCGGGATTTGGAAAAAACGAATGAATTGATATGATAACGAAGGAAGTGAAATCTTGAACGAACCACCATAAGAATTGAAAATGAAATTAGCAAAGGCACAGTTGACCGGGAAGAATTGGAAAACAAATGAAGATACTTGAGGGGATTTAGATACCTGATAACGAAGAGATCATGAACTGATTAGAGGGTATTTGAACGATGCACCTGTAAGATTTGGAGAATGATAGCTACAAGCTAAGGACGAAGAATTATGACATGATGGCCTTCAGAGGTAAGCAATGGAAACATCTCATGAAATGCTTCGGATAGTAAGAAAAGAATTGTCAGAATCAAAAACAATTATGAGGATGGCATCAAGCTTGAACTACGCATCTTTGGAAGAAGTGATAAGATTTGGAGGAAAAAAACTCTTCTGTCTTCAAATGTTGAGAATAAAGATGAGAACCACCATGACAATTTGTGAGACACTCCGGAGCAATGAAGAACAGAAATGTTGAACCACCGATGAAAATGTTTTAAAAGCGATCTTGGAGAAGGAATATGACTGATGATAATTCATTCTTACATCAAACTTTAGAAGATTTGAGAATAGCTCCGAAAAAAATTAGAGGAGTCAGGTAAGATCCTGGGAAAAGACCTGTGGGTTAGGGCCCACTCAAAAGAAACACCGTTGAAAAGGTTGCTTGGAAGAGAGATTGCACCTGTTGAATTAAATGGCTTGAATGAGATAACAACCTCGAAATAGCTTGAGCGGATTAAGAATGGAAACACAAATCTTCCGAGATATCTTCAACACTCTGGATATGAACTAGGAGAGGTGAATGAATAAGAGAGCCTTGGATAAGAAATTCACATGGGAATATATGTGAAACAAAAGGAAGAGATATGATCAACACCGAAGCTTGAAATTAATCCACCGGAGAAGAAAAGAGACGAAGAATAATAAACTTGAAGCTCCGTTAGTATCTTCCTGAGAATCACCAGATAAGAACATTAACGGAAAAGAATGGTGAGACTTCCCATCAATAAAAGGATACTTGATTAAGAAATTCGAGTCCTTGAAGAAAAAGGGTGGGAGGGCGGGAAAAAACAAAGGCAACTTGGGATGGAGGAAGAAACACCATTGAGAAAACTTAGAGATGATCTTGCGGATGTTGAAATGATTGGATCCACTTGAAGAGAAGCACGCCGGTTGGAAAATAATTAACATGACGACCTCGATGATCAAGAAGGATTAGTATTCACATAGCAATATGAGAACACCATTTAGGAAAGGTATGGATTCAACATTTGACTTCGAAGCAACTCGAATACCACAAATAAAACAAAACAAAGGATTGGCTTGCAGAATAAGCTGGAACAAATACATATGATAGAGATTTACCCAATCCCATATCATGCATCTGTCGGAAAGATATTCTAGGAGCTACTTGAATTCCCACCTATAAAACTCCCGAAACTTTCTGGTTATGCAATCAGGTGTTGGGGATACAGGGGAAGCAATATATCTCACCCAAACTAACAATCCGTACATCCAGCTGTATCCATCCGTCAACACATAACCAAGAAACCTTCGGAAATCGTGTACCTCAACCTTCGAAAAGCATCCGTTATACGAGCTATGACAATACTACCAAACTCCCCAGTACTGGGTGGCATCGAGGTTATCTCACCACTAGCTGCATAAAAGAGATTTTCGATGTCGACGAAACTCAGGTATTCCAGAACTGCAACGATAAAATTGTGATGACAACACCTTGGAGCTCAACTCCCCGGGACACTGCCACAACCCCTAAATGTCAGGAGGCACCAAGAACAATGTTCTCGTCACAAGAATATTGTAACGATCCCAAGATACCCACATGATCCTAATTTTTTTAGTGAAATTTGAGGAGAAGAAAGTCAAAACATCTATGTCATGAGACCTCACCAGAGCGACGAAGGGGCTGAGGAGTAAAAAGAATCCTACTCTCCTATATATATAATCCTAAGACTCAAAACATTTTTGTTCTAGACTCAACAACGCCAGCGATTCGATCAAGCAGGGGGCTCCTAAGTCGGGGATGGCTCTGATTACCAACTTGTAACGCCCACGATGCGGCTATATCTCTCACGTGTCGAGGCACGACTTAGAGGCATAACCACATGGTAGGTTTTGTCGCAAGAAGGGTCATCTTCACACAATCCCATGTTATGAACAAGAATGGGATAAAGAGAGTTGGCCTACAATCGCCACTTCACACTATACATAAATAAATTCATACATCATTCAAAATACAAACATAGACCGACTACGGTCAAATCCAAATGAAAGGAAGATAACCCCAAATGCTAGATCCCCGATCGTCCCAACTCGGCTCCACTACTGATCATCAGGAAACGAGACATAGTAATGACCAAGGTCCTCGTCGAACTCCTACTTCAGCTCGGTTGCGTCACTTGCACTGGTATCCTTGGCACCTGCAACTGTTTTGGTAGAATCTGTGAGTCACGAGGACTCAGCAATCTCACACCCGCGAGATCAAGACTATTTAACCTCATGGGTAGGAAAGGGGTAAGGTGGTGGAGCTGCAGCAAGCACTAAGCATATATGGTGGCTAACATACGCAAGTAAGAGCGAGAAGAGAAGCAACGCATCGGTCGAGAGGCTAGAAGTGATCAAGAAGTGATCCTAAAACTACTTACGGTCATACATAACCGAAACCGTGTTCACTTCTCGGACTCCGCCGAAAAGAGACCATCACGGCTACACACGCGGTTGATGCATTTTAATTAAGTCAAGTGTCAAGTTCTCTACAACCGGACATTAACAAATTCCCATCTGCCACATAACCACGGGCACGACACTCGAAAGTTTATACCCTACAGGGGTGTCCCAACTTAGCCCATCACAAGCTCTCACGGTTAATGAAGGATATTCCTTCTCCCGGGAAGACCTGATCAATCTCAGAATCCCGGTTTACAAGACATTTCGACAATGGTAAAACAAGACCAGCAAAGCCGCCCGATGTGCCAACAAATCCCGATAGGAGCTGCACATATCTCGTTCTCAGGGCACATCGGATGGGACAAGCTACGAGTAAGACCAACCCTCAAGTTTCCCCGAGGTGGCCCCGCAGGCTGCCCAGTTTGGACCAACACTTAGAGAAGCACTGGCCCCGGGGGGTAAAAAATAAAGATGACCCTTGAGTCAGCGGAACCCAAGGGAAAAAGGCTTAGGTAGGCAAATGGTAAAACCAAGGTTGGGCCTTGCTGGAGGAGTTTTATTCAAAGCGACTGTCAAGGGGGTCCCATAAATCACCCAACCATGTAAGGAACGCAAAATCAAGGAACATAACACCGGTATGACGAAAACTAGGGTGGCAAGAGTGGAACAAAACATCAGGCATAAGGCCGACTCCTCCCTTTACCAAGTATATAAATGCATTAATTAAATAAGAGATATTGTGATATCCCAACATAATCATGTTCCAACATGGAGCAATCTTCAACTTCACCTTCAACTAACAATGCTATAAGAGGGGCTGAGCAAAAGCGGTAAACTTAGCCAAACAATGGTTTGCTAGGAAGGGTGGAAAGGTTAGAGGCTGACATGGCAATAGGGGAGGCATGGTAAACAAGTGATAGGTAGTGCAGCATAGCGATAGAACGAAGCAACTAGCAAGCAAAGATAGAAGTGATATCGAGGGTAATAGTCATCTTGCCTGAGATCCCACTAGGAAGAAGAACGAGTCCATGAAGAAGATAAACGAACGTAGTCGAACGAATCCTCACAACTCCAGAACAAAACCGAAGCTAACGAAAGAAGCAACCCGGAAAGAAATAAACAACATAGTAAACAACCATCACATAAACATGGCATGATGCACAATCAAGTATGATGCATGTCCGCTTTAAATAGGCATGGCATGGCAAAGTGCACAAACAATACTACAAGTTAAGTGGAGCTCAATATGCAACGAGTTGCATATTGACAAAACACCACATCAAATACTTAGTTCTCTCTCGTTTATGTACCCAACAATATTAAATGTTGTTAAACATGGCAAGGGGTGAAGCATATGAAAACTACCTGTCTAGGCAAGTTTAAATGAGGCCGGAACAACAAACAACAATTCCGAAAAATCCTCATGTCCATATTTCGAATTTGGTAATGTTCTGCCCTAAAACATATTTTAATGTTGTTAAACCATAGAACAAAGTGCACCAAGTTAATCTATGTATTTTTCCACCCCATTTACATATAAAGTTTATTAAAATTGGAGCTACGATTATTTAGTTATGAAATAAATCAATTTAACATGTTATTTAAGCAAATGAATGCAAACAACAAGTTAAACATTTTTAACATGGATGAAAGTTGCATATTATGAAACTAGACAAAATTCTACGCATTTTACATATATGAAGTTTTTACATATGATGCATAGTTCATGAGTTATTATATGCATGAAGTGCAAGGGGTTTTCTGCAAAACTGTTTTAACTCGATTATTGGTTAAATTCGCAACAAAGAAAAAAACATGTACGGGCCGAATCTAAAGCATGTTGGGCCAGCAGAAGAAAAACAAAAGATGTGCTACAGGGGACCTCACCATGGGCCAAGCCCAGGTCGATGAGGAGGGCGCTAGCTGGGCCAGATCTGGAGAGCCGAGCCGAGGCACGGTCAACGCGGGCAGGACCCGGTCGAGCGACGTGCTTGCTGCTGCTGCTCGATGCAGCTGGCGATGATGGAAATGGAAGTAGGGGCGCGATACAAGGGCAGGGACCAGCGGGCGCGGGGGATTCGGGCAGTCCAAGGGTGGGGGCACTGGTTCCCAGCGACGAGGAACTCCGACGATGGCAGTGCTCGAAGAAGAGGCGAGGCCAAGTAGGTTACTGTTACCTGAAGAAAAACAACATAGAGAACGACAAAGAGAGTTGAGCGAGAGAAGCAGAGAGAAGACGACAGGAAGAAGCAGAACGCGAAGAAGAGGAGGCAGTGCATGACGACATGACCTGCTGGTCGCCGGCGGCGGCAGAATGAGGTGGTGCTGCAAAATCATGGACGCCAACCGACGCCAGCCGACGCAACCGGAAAGCGCTCTCTAGCCACTACCATATGCCTGGTTTCTTTACCTTCTTTTACTCTTATGGATTTATAGCTAGCAATAGAGGACCATAGATGGGGAACAAATTGAGGAGATACGACGGTCGGGGTAGGCTTGACCGCCGGTGGATTCACCGTGGCCCGGGTTCTGGCAGATTGGTGTTGGTGTAGGCGGTAATTGCAGCAACGTTGGTGGACCATCTATTGGTCTTGGACGCCCCAGTCTGGGTTTTTGAGGTATGGAAAGCTGGATGTGCTCTTTTTTCTAGGTGGGATCAGATGCTGTTCTGGGTGGCAAATGCCTCATTGTGTTGACTACCATAGTGAGGCCGGTGGAATTCAGTGGCCTGGCATCAAGGAGTTGAGGCTGAGGTTGCAGGCAATTGCACTGAGAGTGCTATGGGAGTGGCTTCGACGTACCCAACCTAGAAGACCCTTGCAAGGGCTAGAGATGATATAATCAATTTTGTGCATGGGAAATTCATAGACTGATTATGTATGCTATGTAGTGTGTTGATGCTGCTCATGATCCAGTCATACCTAGAGTCCTAACTTTGGTTTTCTCACATGCCTTCGTTTCGCATTATCTTGTGTAAGCACATCCATGCAAAAGGTTGTGTGGGTGTCTTTTAATTTCAGAGGTAAATGAACTCCCCTTAGTTTTTTGGCCTGACACTAAATCAGCTTTCTTCTTTTACGCAATTCATGTCGCTAAGATTGTGTTTTACCATGTAAATTTTCCCTGATCGGTTTGCTTGATGGATGAAAGGTGATGATGATGTGATTGTTTTTTTACCATGTGCAACCAGTACTTGGCCGAGATGCTCACCGAGAACCAGATGCTTGGGCCTTTGATGCAGGTGCTGCCCATATGCAGCAAGCTGTCGAGCCAAGGTGAGATCTCCTAAGGAAGATTCCTTTAGATGATTGGTTGATGCACACTGCACACCTAAGGAAACAACCTTACTCATCTCTTTCTCTATAAATTATTCTATCCAGGTTGTCGGCACATCTTATAACCAGGTAACTTCCACTGGATCCTTCTATTAACAAGCAGCTAGACCCAAGGTACTAATGTAAATTGCTCAATCATTTTGATATTTAGTCTCTCGAGAGTCCTTTTCTTAGTATATTGTTCTTCAAGTTCCACTTTCATTTTACCCAGTCATGCCCAAATGCATTTTCTATAAATCATTCTAAAAGATCCATTTGTGACTTACTACCCCCTCTGCCCATATTTTTATCTATGGATGTTGCTCTCTCTCTCTCTCTCTCTCTCTCTCTCTCTCTCTTATGGCCATGTTTAGTGCTTCCGCTTAGTCCAAAGGGAGTAGCTTTGTCCTGCATAAATTAGATCTTTCTGAAAACCTTTTAACCAAGATCCACCTTGGTTTGGTATGTGATTTATAATCACATCTCATGCTATACTAAAATCGTAGTTGTGCCTTCTGAAACATCTTTTCTAGGGAGACAAACAGACTGCTGTATGAATATCATGCACGTTTTTTTACAGTTGAGTTGCCTTAAGTGGTATCCCCCCCCCCCCCGCCGCAGAGCTTGCTAAGTGTCGAACTACTACTATTTTCTTTGATGTATAACAATGGAGAGAATGTGCACAGTTGTGTTTCCAAAGTCATTTGCCATTCATAATTTTTTTTCCACATGCTTAATGCTTGCGTTCAGAATTTAGATGTTTTTTGGATGAAAATTGATGTTTCATGATTTTAGCAGTTCATTGGACAGTCCAAAATCTCTTTTCCATAGTTAAATATTCCTTACTAACTCAGAAGTGGTCGTTCATAACTAACCATGCATGCATGCATAGTTATGTACCTTCAACGGTATTGTAGTCTGCAAGAAGTTTCTATTGTTCCACTCTTCATCTGTGCATCTTATCAGTAGATGCTTATTTATTTAGTAATCTTCTTGATTATTTGACAAGCTGATGGTTCAATTCCACTTTGATGCATGAATGTCCCAAAAAGAAGGTGAAGATGGATATATGCACCTGTTGGGAAACGTAGCATGCAATTTAAAAAAAAATTCCTATGCTCGTGCAAGATCTGTCAAGGAGATGCATAGCCATGAGGGGGGTAGAGTGTGTCCACGTACCCTCGTAGACCGAAAGCAGAAGCATTTGTTAACGCGGTTGATGTAGTCGAACTTCTTGTTGTTCCGACCGATCAAGCACCGAACGTACGACACCTCTGAGTTCTGCACACATTCAGCTCAATGACGTCCCTCGAACTCTTGATTCAACAAAGTGTTGAGGGAGAGTTCCGTCAGCACGACAGCCTGGTGATGATGATGGTGAAGTGATCCATGCAAGGCTTCGCCTAAGCACTACGTGAATAAGACCAGAGGCGTAAACTGTGGAGGGGGGCACCGCACACGGCTAACAATGTTTGATGTGTGTTCTAGGCGCCCCCTCCCCATGTATATAAGGAAGGAAGGGGGAGAGAGGCAGCCCTAGGCATGCCCAAGTAGGAGGAATCGTACTTGGGCTCCTAGTCCAATTCGGCCTCCCCCCTTTCCTTTTACCGGAAGGGGGAGAAAGGAAGAGAGAGGGGAGAAGCAAAGAGGGGGGCGCCGCCCCTCCTCCTAATACAATTCGGCCTCCTTCCTTGGGGGGTGATACGTCCATTTTGCATCATGCTTTGATATTGATATTTATTGCATTATGGGATGTTAATACTCGTTATGTCACAATACTTATGCATATTCTCTCTTATTTTACAAGGTTTACATGAAGAGGGAGAATGCCGGCAGCTGGAATTCTGGGCTGGAAAAGGAGCAAATATTAGAGACCTATTCTGCACAACTCCAAAAGTCTTGAAACTCCGCGGAAGTTATTTTTGGAATTAATAAAAAATACAGAGCGAAGAAAATACCAGAGGGGGGACACCCACCATCCACGAGGGTGGGGGGCGCGCCCTACCCCCCTGGGTGCGCCCCCTGCCTCGTGGGCCACCTGGCAGGCCTCCGGTGCCCATCTTCTGCTATATGAAGTCTTTTACCCTAGAAAAAATAATAAGCAAGCTTTCGGGATGAAACACCGCCGCCACGAGGCAGAACCTTGGCGGAACCAATCTAGGGCTCCGGTGGAGCTGTTCTGCCGGGGAAACATCCCTCCGGAAGGGGGAAATCGTCACCATCGTCATCACCATCGATCTTCTCATCAGAAGGTGGACAATCTCCTTCAACATCTTCACCTGCACCATCTCCTCTCAAACCCTAGTTCATGTCTTGTATCCAATCTTTTCCCCAAAATCTCAGATTGGTACCTGTGGGTTGCTAGTAGTGTTGATTACTCCTTGTAGTTGATGCTAGTTGGCTTATTCGGTAGAAGATCATATGTTCAGATCCTTTATGCATATTAATACCCCTCTGATTATGAACATGAATATGATTTGTGAGTAGTTATGTTTGTTCCTGAGGACATGGGAGAAGTCTTGCCATAAGTAGTCATGTGAATTTGGTATTCGTTTGATATTTTGATGAGATGTATGTTGTCTTTCCTCTAGTGGTGTTATGTGAACATCGACTACATGACACTTCACCATTGTTTGGGCCTATAGAAAGGCATTAGGAAGTAATAGGTATATGATGGGTTGCTAGAGTGACAGAAGCTTAAATCGTAGTTTATGAGTTGCTTCGTAAGGGGCTGATTTGGATCCATATGTTTCATGCTATGGTTAGGTTTACCTTAATACTTCTTTTGTAGTTGCGGATGCTTGCAATAGGGGTTAATCATAAGTTGGATGCTTGTCCAAGAAAGGGCAGTACCCAAGCACCGGTCCACCCACATACCAAATTATCAAAGTAACGAACGTGAATCATATGAGCGTGATGGAAACTAGCTTGACGATAATTCCCATGTGTCCTCGGGAGCACTTTTCTCTATATAAGAATTTGTCCAGGCTTGTCCTTTGCTACAAAAAGGAATGGGCCACCTTACTGCACCTTATTTACTTTTGTTAGTTGTTACCCGTTATGAATTACCTTATCACAAAACTATCTGTTACCGATAATTTCAGTGCTTGCAGAGAATACCTTACTGAGAACCGCTTGTCATTTCCTTCTGCTCCTCGTTGGGTTCGACACTCTTACTTATCAAAAGGACTAAGATAGATCCCCTACACTTGTGGGTCATCAAGACTCTTTTCTGGCGCCATTGCTGGGGAGAGAAGCGCCTTTGGTTAGTTGAACTTGGTAAGGAAAAATTTATATAGTGTGCTGAAATTTACTGTCACTTGTTACTATGGAACATAATCCTTTGAGGGGCTTGTTTGGGGTATCTTCACCCCGACCAGTAGAGCAAAGAGTTGCTCCTCAACCTACTGAACCTACTGAAAATGTTTACTTTGAAATTCCTTCAGGTATGATAGAGAAACTACTAGCTAATCCTTTTACAGGAGATGGAACATTGCATCCCGATTTTCACCTAATCTATGTGGATGAAGTTTGTGGATTATTTAAGTTTAGGTATGCCCGAGGATATTATCAAGAAGAAGGTCTTCCCTTTATCTTTGAAGGGAAAGGCATTGACATGGTTTAGGCTATGTGATGATATGGGATCATGGAACTACAACCAATTGAAATTGGAATTTCATCAGAAGTTTTATCCTAGGCATCTTGTTCATCATGATCGTAATTATATATATAATTTTTGGCCTCGCAAAGGAGAAAGCATCGCTCAAGCTTGGGGGAGGCTTAAGTCAATGTTATATTCATGGCCCAATCATGAGCTCTCAAGAGAAATTATTATTCAATTTTTTTATGGTCGGCTTTCTCTCAACAATCTCTCCATGCTCGATACTTCTTGTACTGGTTCTTTTATGATGAAGACTATTGAATTCAGATGAGATTTATTGGAAAGAATTAATCGCAACTCTGAAGATTGGGATATCGACGAAGGTAAGGAGTCAGGTATAACACCTAAGTTTGATTGTGTTAAATCTTTTATTGATACCAATGCTTTTAATGAATTTAGCACTAAATATGGACTTGACTCTGAGATAGTAGCTTCTTTCTGTGAATTATTTGCTACTCATGTTGACCTCCCTAAGGAGAAGTGGTTTAAATATAATCCTCCCATTGAAGTAAAAGTAGTTGCACCTATTAAAGTTGAAGAAAAGACTATCACTTATAATGATCCTATTGTTCCTACTACCCATATTGAGAACCCACCTTTCCCTATTAGGATAAAGGATCATGCTAAAGCTTCAACTGTGGTTCGTAAGAGTAATACTAGAACACCTACACCACCTGAGCATATTAAAGTTGACCCTAGTATGGCTATGGTTAAAGATCTCTTGGCTGATAATATTGATGGGCATGTTATTTACTTCTGTGATGAAGCTGCTAGAATTGTTAGACCCAATACTAAAAATAAACATAGACCTGTTGTAGGCATGCCTGTTATTTCTGTTAAAATGGGAGATCATTGTTATCATGGCTTATGTGATATAGGTGCTAGTGCAAGTGCAATACCTCATTCCTTTTAAAAAGAAATTATGCATGATAGTGCACGTGCTGAGATAGAAGAAATTGATGTTACAATTAAGCTTGCCAATAGAGATACTATTTCACCAATTGGGATTGTTAGAGATGTCGAAGTCTTGTGTGGGAAAGTTAAATATCCTGCTGATTTTCTTGTTCTTGGTTCCTACAAGATAGCTTTTGTCCCATCATATTTGGTAGACCCTTCTTGAATACTGTTAATGCTAGGATAGACTGCAAAAAGGATGTTGTTACTATTGGTTTGGGGGATATGTCTCATGAGTTTAATTTTGCTAAATTTCATAGACAACCCCATGATAAATAATTTCCTAGTAAGGATGAAATTATTGGTATTCCTTCTATTGCCGTGCCTCCTAATGATCCTTTAGAGCAATATTTGCTAGACCATGAAATGATATGTTTATGAATGAAAGAAGGGAGATAGATGAAGTATTCTTTAAACAGGGACCTATTTTGAAACCCAACTTGCCTGTTGAAATCCTAGGGATCCTCCTCCACCCAAGTGTGATCCCATGTTTGAGCTTAAACCACTACCTGATACCCTTAAATATGCTTATCTTGATGAAAAGAATATATATCCTATTATTATTAGTGCTAACCTTTCAGAGCAGGAAGAGGAGAAATTATTGAAAACTCTGAAGAAGCACCGTGCTGCTATTGGATATACTCTTGACGATCTTAAGGGCATTAGTCCCACCCTATGCCAACACAAAATAAAATTGGAGAAAGACGCCAAACTAGTTGTTGATCACCAATGATGGTTGAATCCTAAGATGAAAGAAGTGGTAAGAAAAGAAATACTAAAGCTCTTGGAGGCAGGTATAATTTATCCTATTGTTGATAGTCACTGGGTCAGTCCTATCCATTGTGTCCCTTAGAAGGGAGGTATGACTGTCGTTCCTAATGATAAAGATGAATTGATCCCTCAAAGAATTGTCACAGGTTATAGGATGGTAATTGATTCCCGCAAGTTAAATAAAGCTACTAAAAAGGATCATTACCCTTTACCTTTTATTGATCAAATGCTAGAAAGATTATCCAAACATACACATTTTTGCTTTCTAGATGGTTACTTTGGTTTCTCTCAGATACCTGTGTTAAAAGAGGATCATGAAAAGACCACTTTTACTTGCCCTTTCGGTACTTTTTCTTATAGACGTATGCCTTTTGGTTTATGTAATGCACCTGCTACCTTTCAAAGATGCATGATGGCTATATTCCCTGACTTTTGTGAAAAGATTGTTGAGATTTTCATGGATGATTTCTTTGTTTATGGATCTTCTTTGGATGATTGCTTGAGCAACCTTGATCGAGTTTTGCAGAGGTGTGAAGAAACTAATATTGTCTTGAATTGGGAGAGGTGCCACTTTATGGTTAATGAAGGCATTGTCTTGGGACATAAAATTTCTGAAAGAGGTATTGAAGTTGATAAAGCTAAAGTTGATGCTATTGAAAAGATGTCGTGTCCTAAAGACATTAAAGGAATAAGAAGTTTCCTTGGTCATGCCGATTTTTATAGAGGTTTATTTAGGACCTCTGTAAAATTTCTAGGCCTCTGACTAATCTCTTACAAAAAGATATTCCTTTTGTCTTCGATGATGATTGTGTAGAAGCATTTGAAATACTTAAGAAAGCTTTGATTTCTGCACCTATTGTTCAGCCACCTGATTGGAATTTACCCTTTGAAATTATGTGCGATGCTAGTGATTATGCCGTAGCTAGGTGCTGTTCTAGGACAAAGAGTTGATAAGAAACTAAATGTTATTCAATATGCTAGTAAAACTCTAGGCAGTGCCCAGAGAAATTATGCTACTACTTAAAAAGAATTTTTAGAAGTTGTATTTGCTTGTGATAAGTTTAGACCTTATATTATTGATTCTAAAGTAATTGTTCACACTGATCATGCTGCTATTAAATATCTTATGGAAAAGAAATATGCTAAACCTAGAATTATTAGATGGGATCTCCTACTAAAAGAATTTTGTTTGCATATTATTGATAGAAAGGGAGCTGAAAACCCCACTGCAGACAACTTGTCTAGGTTAGAGAATGTTCTTGATGACCCACTACCTATTGATGATAGCTTTCCTAACGAACAATTAGCTGTCATAAATGCTTCTCCTATTGCTCCATGGTATGTTGATAATGCTAATTACATTGTTGCTAAATTTATACCACCTGGTTTCACGTACCAGCAAAAGAAAAGGTTTTTCTATGATTTAAGACATTACTTCTAGGATGACCCGCATCGTTATAAAGGAGTAGATGGTGTTATTAGACATTGTGTACCTGAGCGTGAACAGGAACAGATCCTACACAAGTGCCACTCCGAGGCTTATGGAGGACACCATGCTGGAGATAGAACTGCGCATAAGGTATTGCAATCCGGTTTTTATTGGCCTACTCTCTTCAAGGATGCCTGTAAGTTTGTCTTGTCTTGCAATGAATGTGAAAGAATTGGTAATATTAGTAGATGTCAAGAAATGCCTATGAATTATTCTCTTGTTATTGAACCATCTGATGTTTGAGGCTTTGATTATATGGGATCGTTTCCTTCCTCTAATGGGTATACACATATTTTAGTTACTATTGATTACGTTACTAAGTGGGTAGAAGCTATTCCAACTAGTAGTGCTGATCATAATACCTCTATTAAGATGCTTAAAGAAGTTATTTTTCCAAGGTTTGGAGTCCCTAGATATTTAATGACTGATGTTGGTTCACATTTTATTCATGGTGCTTTTTGTAAAATGCTTGCTAAGTATGACGTTAATCATAGAATTGTATCTCCATATCACCCATAGTCTAGTGGCCAAGTAGAACTGAGTAACATAGAGCTTAAATTGATTTTGCAAAAGACTGTTAATAGATCTAGAAAGAATTGGTCCAAGAAACTTGATGATGCATTATGGGCTTATAGAACTGCATATAAAACTCCTATGGGTATGTCTCCATATAAAATGGTTTATGGAAAAGCATGTAACTTACCTCTCGAACTAGAACATAAGGCATATTGGGCCATTAAAGAGCTTAATTATGATTTCAAACTTGCTGATGAGAAGAGGTTATTTGATATTATCTCACTTGATGAATGGAGAACTCAAGCCTATGAGAATGCCAAACTGTTTAAAGAAAAAGTTAAAAGATGTCATGAAAAAATGATACAAAAGCGTTAGTTTAATGTAGGTGACTATGTGTTGCTATTCAACTCTCGTTTAAGATTTTTTGCAGGAAAACTCCTCTCTAGATGGGAAGGGCCTTACGTTATCGAGGAGGTCTATCGTTCCGGTGCCATAAAAATCAACAACTTCGAAGGCACAAATTCGAAGGTGGTGAACGGTCAAAGGATCAAATATTATATCTCAGGTAATCCCATAAATGTTGAAACCAATGTTATTGAAACCGTAACCCCGGAGGAATACATGAGGGACACTTTCGAGAACGTTTCAGACTCCAAAAAGGAATAGGTATGTGGTATGGTAAGTAAACAGACTCCAAAATAGTTCTAATAGAATTTTGTCTCCGCTTTGGAATATTTAGGAAAATAGGAAAATAAGAAGTAATCCGGGAAGAACACAGGCATCCACGAGGGAGGAGGGCGCGCCCTACCCCCTCGGCGTGCCCCCTGCCTCATGAGCACCTCGTGGGCACCTCGTTTGCTCTCTGGACTCTGTTTTCTTGCACGATACTTCTTTTTGTCGGTAAAAATTCATTATATAATCTCCCGAAGGTTTTGACCACCGTACCATGACGAAATCCTCTATTTTTGTCTTGAACTGTTTTGGTCGCAGATTAGAGCAAGATGTCTTCTCAAGAGTCAGTAGGGGAGAGTCGGGTGTCTCATCCGACACCGGGACCAGGAGCAAACAGCGATGCTGACAACTTTGGGCCATCAATGGAGGAAGAGATGGAGGCCGATTTGAAAAGGATAGATGCTATGGAGGAGGATCAAGAAGTTACTTGTCGCTTCCGATCTGGATTCACGATGGGGGAACTACAGAGCTCAACTATTCTAAACTTGGTCATCCCTTCCAATGTTAGATTTCTTTCTTATGAAAATATGAAAAAGAGTGCCACTTGTTCCCCCGCAGCTATGCAACATCCATGGGTGAAAGGAGCTTTAGCCGTCACGGGTAAGCTCCGTAAGGAAATAATGGACCTCAAGCAGCAAGTCAATAAGCTCGAGGAGGAGAATTGTATCCTGAGGGGCATCATCGCCAAGAATATCACACCACCACCTCCAAAGAAAGAGACATAATCACATGGGTATGGGCACTCCCCTTGGAAACTGCCAAGCTTGGGGGAGGTGCCCCGGTATCGTATCACCATCACACTCCTATCTTTACTGTTTTTCTTAGTTTGATCCTTTTGGTAATATCTTGATCTAGCAGAATAAAGTTTTAGTATGATCTAGTTTTGAGTTTTGCTTTATGATTCCTCTATGTAATCGAGTCCATGAGCTATATATAATAAAGATTAGTGTTGAGTCAAGGGCTTTGCTATCTTGCTATGATCTTGAGGGAGTAAAAGAAAAAGAAATAATAAAAAGAAATAAAGAGTTCATATGGATCTTATGGAGAGTAATGACTTCACATATAAAGAGTATGATGAATAAAAGTTGTTGAGAGTTGAAAAACATAGTTTTGGTCATTGTTGCAATTAATAGGAAGTAATAAAGAAAGAGAGGTTTTCACATATAAATATACTATCTTGGACATCTTTTATGATTGTGAGCACTCATTATGACATGCTAAAGAGTTTATGTTGGACAAGGAAGACAACGCAATGGGTTATATTTTCTTATATCCGAAATAAAGTATATTGTCATGGATCATCCAACATGTTGAGCTTGCCTTCCCCCCTCATGCTAGCCAAATTCTTTGCACCAAGTAGAGATACTACTTGTGCTTCCGAATATCCTTAAACCAGTTTTGCCATGAGAGTCCACCATACCTACCTATGGATTGAGTAAGATCCTTCAAGTAAGTTGTCATGTTGCATGCAATAAAAATTGCTCTCTAAATATGTATGACTTATTAGTGTGGAGAAAATAAGCTTTATACGATCTTGTGATATGGAAGCAATAAAAGCGACGGACTGCATAATAAAGGTCCATATCACAAGTGGCAATTTGAAGTGACGTTATTTTGCATTAAGATTTCGTGCATCCAACCATAAAAGCACATGACAACCTTTGCTTCCCTCTACGAAGGGCCTATCTTTTATTCTTGTCTTATACATTATGCAAGAGTCATGGTGATCTTCACCTTTCCTTTTTACATTTTATCCTTTGGCAAGCACCTTGTGTTGGAAAGATCTTGATATATATATATATATATATATATATATATATATATATCCAATTGGATGCAAGTTAGCATGAACTATTATTGTTGACATTATCCTTGAGGTAAAAGGTTGGGAGGCAACACTATAAGCCTCTATCTTTCTCTGTGTCCAATTAAAACTCCATACCCATAAGTATTGGGTGAGTTTTAGCAATTGTGAAAGTCTAAATGATAGTTGAGTATGTGGACTTGCTGAAAAGCTCTTATATTGACTCTTTCCGATGTTATGATAAATTGCAATTGCTTCAATGACCTAGATTATAGTTTGTTAGTTTTCAATGAAGTTTCTGATTCATACTTGACATTGTGGATAGATTATTACTTGAGCATAAGAAATCATATGACAATATATATATATATATATATATATGTTGCTGTTATAAGAATGATAATGATGCCCTCATGTCCGTATTTTATTTTATCGACACCTCTATCTCCAAACATGTGGACATATTTTTCGATATCGGCTTCCGCTTGAGGACAAGCGAGGTCTAAGCTTGGGGGAGTTGATACGTCCATTTTGCATCATGCTTTGATATTGATATTTATTGCATTATGGGCTGTTATTACTTGTTATGTCACAATACTTATGCCTATTCTCTCTTATTTTACAAGGTTTACATGAAGAGGGAGAATGCCGGTAGCTGGAATTCTGGGCTGGAAAAGGAGCAAATATTAGAGACCTGTTCTGCACAACTCCAAAAGTCCTAAAACTCCATGGAAGTTATTTTCGGAATTAAAAAAAATACTAAGCGAAGAAAATACCAGAGGAGGGACACCCACCATCCACGAGGGTGGGGGGCGCGCCCTATCCCCCTAGGCGCGACCCCCTGCCTCGTGAGCCACCTGGAAGGCCTCCGGTGCCCATCTTCTGCTATATGAAGTATTTTACCCTGAAAAAAATAATAAGCAAGCTTTCGGGATGAAACACCGCCGCCACGAGGCGGAACCTTGGCGGTACCAATCTAGGGCTTCGACGGAGCTGTTCTGCTGGGGAAACATCCCTCCGGGAGGGGGAAATTGTCACCATCATCATGACCATCGATCCTCTTATCGGGATTGGGTCAATCTCCATCAATATCTTCACCAGCACCATCTCCTCTCAAACCCTAGTTCATCTCCTGTATCCAATCTTTGCCCCAAAACCTCAGATTGGTACCTATGGGTTGCTAGTAGTGTTGATTACTCCTTTTAGTTGATGCTAGTTGGCTTATTCGGTGGAAGATCATATGTTCAGATCCTTTATGCATATTAATACCACTCTTAGTATGAACATGAATATGATTTGTGAGTAGTTACGTTTGTTCCTGAGGACATGGGAGAATTCTTGCTATAAGTAGTCATGTGAATTTGGTATCCGTTCGATATTTTGATGAGATGTATGTTGTCTTTCCTCTAGTGGTGTTATGTGAACGTCGACTACATGAAACTTCACCATTGTTTGGGCCTAGAGGAAGGTATTGGGAAGTAATAAGTATATGATGGGTTGCTAGAGTGACAGAAGCTTAAACCCTAGTTTATGAGTTGCTTCGTAAGGGGCTGATTTGGATCCATATGTTTCATGCTATGGTTAGGTTTACCTTAATACTTCTTTTGTAGTTGCGGATGCTTGCAATAGGGGTTAATCATAAGTGGGATGCTTGTCCAAGAAAGGGTAGTACCCAAGCACCGGCCCACCCACATACCAAATTATCAAAGTAACGAACGCGAATCATATGAGCGTGATGAAAACTAGCTTGACGATAATTCCCATGTGTCCTTGGGAGCGCTTTTCTCTATATAAGAATTTGTACAGGCTTGTCCTTTGCTACAAAAAGGATTGGGCCAGCTTGCTGCACCTTATTTACTTTTGTTAGTTGTTACCCATTACGAATTACCTTATCACAAAACTATCTGTTACCGATAATTTTAGTGCTTGCAAAGAATACCTTACTGAAAACCGCTAGTCATTTCCTTCTGCTCCTCGTTGGGTTCGACACTCTTACTTATCGAAAGGACTACGATAGATACCCTACACTTGTGGGTCATCAGGGGGGCGCCACCCCTATGTAGGCTGGTGTGCTCCCTCCTAAGGCCCATATGGCCCATATCTTCCCCGGGGGGATTCCGGTAACCCCCCCCCCCGGTACTCCGATATGTACCCGATACATTCCGGAACACTTCCGGTGTCCAAATACTACCATCCAATATAGCAATCTTTACCTCTCGACCATTTCGAGACTCCTCGTCGTGTCCGTGATCTCATCCAAGACTCTGAGCAACATTCGGTCACCAAATCACATAACTCATATAATACATATCATCATCGAACGTTAAGCGTGCGAATCCTACGGGGTTGAGAACTATGTAGACATGACCGAGACACCTCTCCAATCAATAACCAACAGCGGAACTTGGATGCTCATATTGGTTCTTACATATTCTACAAAGATCTTTATTGGTCGTACTGTAATGACAACATACGTTATTCCCTTTATCATCGGTATGTTACTTGCCCTAGATATAATCGTTGGTATCTTCATACCTAGTTCAATCTCGTTACCGGTAAGTCTCTTTACTCATTCCATAATGCATCATCCTGCAACTAACTCATTAGTCACATTGCTTGCAAGGCTTATTATGATGTGCATTACCGAGAGGGCCCAAAGATACATCTCCGATACTCGGAGTGATAAATCCTAATCTTGATCTATCCAACCCAACAAACACCTTCGAAGATACCTATAGAGCATTTTTGTAATCACCCTGTTACATTCTGTTGTTTGATAGCACACAAGGTATTCCTCCGGTATCCGGGAGTTGCATAATCTCATAGTCAAAGGAATGTGTATAAGTCATGAAGAAAGCAATAGCAATAAAACTTAACGATCATTATGCTAAGCTAACAGATGGGTCTTGTCCATCACATCATTCTCCTAATGATGTGATCCTGTTCATCAAATGACAACACATGTCTATGGTTAGGAAACTTAACCATCTTTGATTAATGATCTAGTCTAGTAGAGGCTTACTAGGGACAATGTGTTTTGTCTATGTATTCACACATGTATCAAGTTTCCGGTTAACACAATTCTAGCATGAAATAAACATTTATCATGATATAAGGAAATATAAATAATGACTTAATTATTGCCTCTACGACATATTTCCTTCAGTCTCCCACTTGCACTAGAGTCAATAATCTTAATTACAATGTAATGATTCTAACACCCATGGAGTCTTGGTGTTGATCATGTTTTGCTCGTGGAAGAGGCTTAGTCAACGGGTCTGCCACATTCAGATCCGTATGTATTTTCAAATCTCTATGTCTCCCTCCTTAACTTGATCACGGATGGAGTTGAAGCTCTGTTGATGTGTTTGGTTCTTTTGTGAAATCTGGATTCCTTCGCCAAGGCAATTTCTCCAGTATTGTCACAAAAGACTTTCATTGGACCCGATGCACTAGGTATTCCACCTATATCGGATATGAACTCCTTCATCCATACTCCTTCATTCGCTGCTTCCGAAGCAGCTATGTACTCCGCTTCACAGGTAGATCCCACCACGATGCTTTCGTTGGAACTGCACCAACTGACAGCTCCACCATTCAATATAAATACGTATCCGGTTTGTGACTTAGAGTCATCCGGATCAGTGTCAAAGCTAGCATCGATGTAACCATTTATGATGAGCTCTTTGTCACCTCCATAAACAAGAAACATATCCTTAGTCCTTTTCAGGTACTTCAGGATGTTCTTGAACATTATCCAGTGATCCACTCCTGGATTACTTTGGTACCTCCCTGCTAGACTTATAACAAGGGACACATCAGGTCTGGTACACAGCATTGCATACATGATAGAACCTATGACCGAGGCATAGGGAATGACTTTCATTTTCTCTCTATCTTCTGAAGTGGTTGGGAATTGAGTCTGACTCAACTTCACGCCTTGTAACACAGGCAAGAACCCATTCGTTGACTGATCCATTTTGAATTTCTTCAAAACTTTATCAAGGTATGTGCTTTGTGAAAGTCCAATTAAGCGTCTTGATCTATCTCTATAGATCTTAATGCCCAATATATAAGCAGCTTCACCGAGGTCTTTCATTGAAAAACTTTTATTCAAGTATCCTTTTATGCTATCCAGAAGTTCTATATCATTTCCAATCAACAATATGTCATCCACATATAATATTAGAAATGCCACAGAGCTCCCACTCACTTTCCTGTAAATACAGGCTTCTCCAAAAGTCTGTATAAAACCATATGCTTTGATCACCTCATCAAAGCATATATTCCAACTCCGAGATGCTTACACCAGTCCATAAATGGAACGCTGGAGCTTGCACACTTTTTTAGCACCTATAGGATCGATAAAACCTTCTGGATGCATCATATACAACTCTTCTGTAAGCCATTAAGGAATGCAGTTTTGACGTCCATTTGCCAGATTTCATAATCATAAAATGCGGCAATTGCTAACATGATTCGGACAGACTTAAGCATCGCTATGGGTGAGAAGGTCTCATCATAGTCAACTCCTTGAACTTGTCAAAAACCTTTCGCGACAAGTCGAGCTTTGTAGATAGTAACATTATCATCAGTGTCAGTCTTCTTCTTGAAAATCCATTTATTCTCTATGGCTTGCCGATCATTGGGCAAGTCAACCGAAGTCCATACTTTGTTCTCATACATGGATCCCATCTCAGATTTCATGGCTTCAAGCCATTTTGCGGAATCTGGGCTCATCATTGCTTCCTCATAGTTTGTAGGTTCGTCATGGTCTAGTAACATGACTTCCAGAACAGGATTATCGTACCACTCTGGTGCGAAACGCGCTCTGGTTGACCTATGAGGTTCGGTAGTAACTTGATCCGAATTTTCATGATCATTATCATTAGCTTCCTCACTAGTTGGTGTAGTCATCACGGGAACGATTTTATGTGATGAGCTACTTTCCAATTCAAGAGAAGGTACAATCACTACAAAAAAATACACTTCCGTGATGATACGTGTTTGTCACAGTAGGTCACGTTTTTTGTCATGCATGTACATCCATGACGATTTTATGATAGAATCAAGATAGTCATACCTGTGTTGTCGTAGAAGTTTTCCATGACATTACCAAAATTATCATCACGGAAGTGTCCACTTCCATGACGATAAATCGGGCATCACAGAAGTGCTTTCGTCAAGGGTGACTGACATGTGGCATCCACCGTAACGGAACACCGTTAAGCTATCGGGTCGGATTTTGGATCCGATAACCCGTTAACAGCCCAGACCAATGGGAAATTTCCATGTGTAAAATTTTTATTGGCCGAAGGGAACACCTGTCAGCTCGTCAGTGGGCCAAATGTCGCCCGTCCATTGGAGGAGACATGCCTATGATACGTCGACACGTGGCTGGGCCCAACAGAGGCCCATATAGGTTAAAAAGGCCGGCCTAGTCAAAGGCCCGTAGTACTCAATCAGGTACTAGTGGGCCAAACGAATAACGGCCTGCTTAATAAAGGCCCATTTACGGCCCGAAGCCAGATCTGGCCCGTTAATTGTTCGCCCAATATTTGGGCCCATTTACGGCCCGAAGCCAGATCTGGCCCATTAATTATTCGCCCAATATTTGGGCCCATTTGCGGCTCGAAGCCAGATCTGGCCCGTTAATTGTTCACCGATAATTTGGTCCCAACTATAGCCCAGTGACTTTCGGCCTGTTAGAGGCCTGATGTAGACATGGGCCCATTTCAGCCCAGTGTGACTTTCGGCCTCAGAATGGCCTGTGCTGCCCATGGGCCATATATGGTCCGACCGGACATCGGGCCCACTAACGGCCCGTGCTAAAGGTGGCAACAGTTAAGCCCAATGTGACTTCGGGCCTGTTAAAGGCCTGTCACGTAATTCGGCCCGTTGATGCCTGTACTAAGCTTTCGACCTCTTAAAGGCCCATGATATCAGTGGGCCAACTAAGGCCCGAGATATGTTTCGGCCTGGTAACGGCCCGTGAGCTAACTGGGCCCAAAAGGCTCGGTCTACATTTCAGCCTACTGAAGGCCCATCGACGACTAGTGAAAATTGAGGCCCAACATGCATTTTGGCCTGCTAAAGGCCCGTGGTTTCATCTCGGTCGTAACAGGCCAGTACAATATTCAGCCTGTTAATGGCCCAACGCTACCTGGGCCAAACTAAGCGCTGGGTCGACAAAAGGCCCAACTAAATATAAGCCGGTGTAAGTTTGGGCCTGGCGCAATGTGTGAAGGCCCCAATCATTCGGTCCCAAGAAAGACGCAGGACGGTCCAATTATGGCACGCTAAAAACCAGGCCCGTTAGAGTCAAATGTTTTGGTCCGGTCGACTACATCTGATTTTTTTTCAGATAGCAAATGATGGTAGTAACTAGTAGGAATTAAGAACAAACCTACTCTATACAATAAAGAAATTACGACATAGTAACTAAGAATAAACCTACACTATACAATAAAGGATTTAAGGTATATTACATCCACTGGGCATCGAAGTTCGCCACCAGTGATCATAAAGCGCAATGAAGAAGCAGATTACAAAAACTGGGCACCATTGCAGCGTAACAAAGTAATACTGAACCGAGACCACTTCCAAGACAGTTCAAGAAAGGTTAGCCTTGCGGGGGAACTGCTGCGCAAGCTGCTGAGCAAGGCTGTGAGACCGGCCTAGCATGTCGGTCATAGCTTCCAGGTGTAGCTGTTTAGCGATGAGGTTCTCATTGGTGTTCTCCGCAATCTTTCTTAGAGATAGGACTTCAAGTCGAAGTTGAGTTGCAGAATGCCTTTATGCTAGAACTTGGGACTGAAGAAGTCGAACTGATTCAGACAATGAATTATGTGAGCTTGTCTGACTGTTAGTCTCAAGTAACTTGAACACTGCATCAAGACAAGACTTTGGGGTTGTCTCGCTATCTTCAAGATGTTTTGCCTTCTTTGCTGCAATATATGTTGGGTTTGTCTCACAGCCTTCAGCAGACTTGTGCATGCCATCAGGCATATCACCCTGAAACAAAGCAGAGAGATGACATGTTTTGCACGTGTATAAACAAAGATGATAACTGTGTTGTCAATTCCATCCAATTTCAAATTACAAAATAAAGAGTAAGTTTAAAATATCAATAGCATAATTTGGCATTGTTCATAATGCGGGGAGCTTCACCACACTACTGGATTACCATGTCAACATAACAAGCATAGATGAAGGGCAAAGAAAATCATTGTATCTATTTTGGTTAATGTGCATGGCATGTTGTTCATATCATCAGCCACATCACTAAGATAAAACAGGAGATGACAAGGTGCAAACATGGGATGCTTCACCACACACTGGATTATAGATCCACAAAAACAAGCATACATATAGGGAGTATTAAGTAATGTGCATGGTATGAATACGGAATTTGGTTTTACAAGTAAAACTTAGAACTTACAGTTCTTGCGAACATGCATTTTGGTAGAAACAGCAAACTAAACAGCAGTAAATGATAGGGAGTATGAGCAAATTAAACAGCAGTTGAGGATAAAGGCTTTAGAAGGACTGACTTACATTAACAGTTAACACCGGCTTTATAATGCCCTTCTCCATGTCAAGGGAAGGATAACTCAAGAATTTCAGCACGGAATCTTCTTCATAAGCATTGCCTGTACTCTACATTTTGTAGAGAGTAATTATAGATATGATAATACTGGAAGGGATAGAGGATAATGAAGATAAGATGCAGATTGATGCTACATAATCAACTACCAATCCCTGGAAGTACAAGCGTTACAGGACAAAATGTACTGACAAGAGCAATGGGCTACACTTCTGCACTGGCATTGTCTGTGTATTCTACTTGTTGGTAAGATTAAATATAGATCTGATCTTTTTTAGTAAATGGTGGGCGAGGGAGATAAGATGCAGAATGCTACAAAATGAACCAATCCCTCTTCCCATAATACAAGAGTGTTTTGAACACTGGTGTACTGTACAAAACGTTCTTATATTATGGGACGGAGGGAGTAGCTGTTAATGTAAGTACAGTGATAGACCACGTTCAGTCCTTACAAGAGGACTGCAGAGCTAAACCTCTTCAAAAGCATTGGGTTGATTCTAAATTTATGTAAGAGTCCATACGGATCTTATAATGTCCACCAAATGGACGATTACGAGGCTAACATGTGCAGTGATGCTACATAATCAAACAACTATGAAAGTAAGTATGGTCATACAGGGCAAGAGGTACTCACAAGAGCAATGCAGTGTGCAGTATAGTTGCGAGATTCTGTGGTCCCTTGAGAACGAATGTTCTTCTGCTAACAGTTTTCGTACAAGTGAGACATTAAGGCAAATGCAGAAATGTAGTTCAAATTGTGATGTGATATCATAGACAGTACCTTACGCTGCAGCCGAGACCAATGTGTAACAAGATTATTCCAGTCACCGTCGGATAAACGTAGCACCGGAGACTTTACAGAATTTTCGTTCAGAGGCTTGCCATCGAAGTACGCTTGCCTCAGGTAGGAACGATACTTCCTCAACGAGTGCTTGAAAAGCGCAACCAACCCTTGCTCGTCATCACAATCCAGTTTGCTCCTTGTCTATTTAAAAGAATGAAATCTTGTGTCTTCTGTCAGAAGAAACATATGCAGTAATGACCATGAATAACATTAGTACATTACTTACGGGTAAGTTGTGGAGGAAGAGTGGAAATTGTTCTGTGTCTGCGGTATAATCTTTCCATGAAGGAAAGATGCGCACAAAGTTCCTGACAACAACATAAGCTTCATCTTCTAAACTGGGAAGAAATGGAACAAGGGTCCTATTTGCTGCAATTGGGGCTCTCTCTGGTTTGAAAAGGGATTTGGCAACTGTATTTGGTGTACTCTTTGCTGGAATGGGGGTTTTGCATCGTACAGCTGGTGCTATGTCAACTGGCATAATCATACTGTTTGCTGCAGTTGGGGTCTGCTGAGTTGGGGCATCAAAAATGACCAGTGTAGTAGGGCTAGAGTCTGCTAGAGTTTGGGTGTTTTGTGGGTTAGATGATATTGCAACTACACCTAATGGGCTATTTGATTTATCAGGTGCCACTACCTTTTCCAAATACTTTGCTTGTGCTCCTCCACGATCAGCAATCGCCCTCTTCCTTTTGAACGTCTGATACACAATAATATAATTTGAATGGATAAATATGGTATGATGACAGATGGAATATGTACTGAAAATGGATAGGTAGGGAGTATTCACATACACGATGTGTAAACTAAGCTAATGGCAGTTCAACAAAGTAGAAGCAATGCAAAGCATCAGTTGCAAGATATGTGCAAGCAATGTAACCTTGGAAAGTTAGAGAAAATACATTGATGGGTGAATAAGATAGGGCATCTTCCTCTGACTCCTCCACTAGGGAGCTACATTGACTTAGGTCTCCCTCTAGCTCAGAATCACTATTAGGATCATATTCTGAGCATGCATATGTAAGTGGAGAGCGTTTGCATTGCATTGCATCCAGACTTGATTTCAGTCCCTTAATGCCAAGCTTGACAGCCATGTCATTGTTCTACTTTATTCTTTTCATGCGCGCAAGCTCATAATCATTATGATGCTGTTTAGAACCTGAGATTCATGAAAACATAAAAAGTAGTCAGATTATCTATGGAATGCATTGCGGATTCAACTCGAAGAGTGTCTCCCTATAAACCCCTGCATATGCAAAGTTCACCCCCCAACCGTGCTGACCAGACCACACACAGAAATACAAACCCCTTATGTATCTATAACAGGCAGGCACACATTTCAAAACTGAAGTAGGAACACTAGAATCATATGAAATTCGTATTTGAACAAATAAACTAAGCAATTATGAGTGGCATAATGTTTAGCTTCAAGGGTGGAGTGTTGGTAGTGCGACACAAAGCAAGTAGGCAAATTGTATTCCATGTAAAAGATCAAAACCTATGTAAAAGCTAGAAATGACACTTTCTTTCTATATAATGCAGTGTTCGTTGCCCGCACATGATGGAAGAGATCACATAGAGAAATACTATTCACTCATGTCTACGGTTCCAGTATTTAGAAACAGGGTGGTCCACCCTAAAAGAATATTGACAACAAATATGACAAGGAAAGCATAGATGTAATGAATCAATCATTTACTTGTGAGCTTACTAGGACAAGTATGCAGAATTGTAACTGTAGTAAGAGACCATCCAAAATCTGAATGAAGAAGTTTGTCTAGCACTTATTGTTTGCAACTAATCGACGTGAATAATTGGATATTATATCAAATGAGTAAGAAAGACAAGTAAAATTGTCAACAAACCTGGCATGCAGTATTAATCTGGGTCAATGTCACTACGACCAACAATCCAAAATGACTAGTGTCTGTTCCGAGGACCGGAATTTTGAAAACCCTATGAACTTTAGAGGTACTAAAGATTACTGAAATACATCTGAACCATTAACTGTAGGTAGCACTAAGCACACAACAAACCCTAATGACAGTCCTGCCTAATGAGTAATGAATCAATTAGAAAATGGGTGATGAGGAGTGGCTGTTGAGTGTTGAGGACGTATCTCAGGATAAATTGGGTTGGCTTGGTGGGTGCTGCACGCCTGATCCCTGAACGGACTGGGAAGGTAGGCACGGCGACGCGCCCGGGCAGCGGTGACGCTGTTGGGCGAGCGGCTCCTGGCCTCCTGTTAGTCCGGCGTCTCCTCCTAGAGTCATGCCGTCCGGGGATGGCAAGTCGTCGGCGAGGCAGGCGGCTGGGGGCGAGTAGAGATCGGAAGCGCGCAGCAGAACAAAGGGGAATCGGGGCCTGGGATGACCCAAAATCCCAGGGTGGGCCGGCCCACCGTGGGCACCCTGTAGAGATACACACCCGAGCGGCGAACATGCATTTTCGAAAGTAATTTAGGAACATTTAAGTGGCCAATTAAACAACTCTGTTTTAATAATATCATATTCATATTTGAACAACTAAGCTTGTTTAGCTTGATGGGTGGAGCAGTGTTATTATGACACGAAGCACATATTCTGATCGTATAGTGATCATAAAAGGAGGAAAATCTAAGCATATTTTTTTAGCAAAAGAGGGTTTCCCCTCCGATTTCTATTAAATAAACCACCACGGAACCAACATGATCAATTAAACTGTATTATGGCTGTGCCATGGCAGATTTGAAGCTGCAAACCAGAGAAATGATATTTAGCATCCATTGTTTGCTTCGAACTAAGAACTAAATTTTAAGAGCTGAAAAGAAAGTAGAGTAACCAAGTTAAGATCTATTTTCTGGTTGAGATCAAACAGTTGAGGAGATATGAAGTACCACTCTCTCTTGCGGCGCCGTGTAGGCATCGGGGGTGAGACGGCTGTCGGTGGCGTTGAAGCAGATCTGCGACGGTAGACTGGTGCATCGGGGAATAAGTCCCATTGCGGTGGAAGAGAAGGTCATGTGAGCGGCCCCGGCAAAGAGGACGACGGCACTGATGAAGCGAGAGGACGCGATGCAAGGCTATTGGTCCGTCGCCGTGGATGAGAAACGTCCATCTCTAGTAGTGGATGACGCGGTCTTGGTAGGCGCTCCGGCATGGTGGAGGACGATGGTGATGGATGTGGTGGAGGATGGCGGTGATGGATGGGGTGGCGGACGGAGGCCGGTGTGGGGATGGGGTGTTCTAGCGCGGATGGTGTATGAATGGGAAAATGAAGGGAGAGGTATGGGGAACCATGTTTTTGGGACGCGCCTGTCTGAAATATGGGGAAGTTACGAACTTAGCCCCCGTTTAAAATTTGGACGTCTCGTCGGTTGGGGATAGGACGGTAATCTCGTATCTCGCCAATATTTGCCCAGAGCGATTTCGGGCGAGGAAAGGGTGGTTGGCGCCCATGGTTGGTGCCCATGATGTATGAACGGGGCTGACAGGTAGGGCGGTTGTGTCACGTCTGAGTGAAGTTACAAACCTGCCCCTATTGAAAATATTTGCCTACATCGATTTCAGCCGAGTCGAGTTTGTTTTGCCGCCCACTGTGTATGAATGGGGAATGGAGGGAGAAACAGAGGTCTTTTGGACGAGCTTGAACCAAATGTGTTTTGCCGCCCATGTTTGACGCCCACCATGTCGGAATGGGCTCAGAGGCGGTCGTGTCACGTCTAATTGAAGTTACTAACCTACCCCTATTTAGAGCAGTGGAAATCAGGCCGATGGATTGTCCATGTAATGGGTAGACAGTAATTTCCATCTCCCAAACACTTGGCTTTGGGCAGCCAAAGTGGGAGTGGACATTTTGCCGCTTCATTCAAATTTTGGGACAATAAGCACACACGTTTACCCTACCAACTAAATTCGAATCCATTTTGTATTCCTATATGAATCTTTATAAATCATTCTATGTGTTTTATATATCTTCAAAAGGACGACAAACATGTATTCCACTGTCATATATGAATATGGTTTACAAATGTCGATACTCAAATTCAGAAGCTAGAATCCAGTTTAAGGTGAATTCAAATATTTGGAACACTTCATGTCCAACTCAAATGTCACACACAGCATAATGTGTACTCCCATTTAGATATGTACACAAGCGATGTATCAAGATTCAAATACCGAGTCAATCAACCAAGAATGTACAGAACTAACAGACATATAAACACTTATAGAGTACATGGATCAATAATATCAACTAACATACATAAGCCAGGCCGCTGTACTATTTTTTGCTAGAACAGCATCCTTTTTTTAGCCAGCATCTTGGCCCTTTCCGATGTGTGCCACTTATAGTCCATATATACTTCTATTAGTGTTGAATGCACATTCAGCCCGATTGGCATATTTGTAGGTCTGCCACAACAATCCAAATGAAATGTCTCTGAGTCTTATCAATTAATACAAACTTGTGCTCAAATAAAATTACAAACCAAAAAACAAAAAACAAAAAACAATTATTACATGATCTCTAAAAAAATGGTTTGATTGATTACATGAACAAACAACATAAAGGTTATTCAACGATGGAAAGAACATTTCACCTATTATTTACCAAGTGGGAATTTAATTTCCTTTTTTCCTTCAGGACCTTAACAATGTGGTCAGTCTCAGCTTGCTTCGTTTTGAAATCCACCAAATATTTAATGGTTGTCTTGAGTACTGCTTGTGATTGTGCTGTTTGCTTCCTCAACATGTCAACTTCATCTCTAAGTGCGGAAGTATAATCTCTTTCTACCACTAGTTTAGCCTCTAGAGCATCAGCAGTTGGCAATTCATAATGCACGATTGGGCGGTGGCACTGCTGTGGGATGATGCAACGTCCATGGGGACCTCACTCTTTGATCTTGGGCTAACCTGTTTTGCCATTAAAGTTCCGATTGGATTCAGAAAAGTTGAAGTTAGCAAAACATCTCAACTAGAGCAAACCAGTTAAACAAACAAGGAATTAAAGAGTTTCAATTAGATGCTGAAAAGTAGTTATTAACATCATTGTAACCCGCTGTTGCAGTAGCAAAGCAGTTAAACAAACAAGTAGATATTTAAGTTAAGGAAAACAGGTAATTCTTAATAGTAAGTATCAAACACATAGATAGGCGCAGTCTACAATAGGATTAATAGGCTGTGGCATTATGTAATCAGTAGCAAACTAAATTAAGCCAAGCAACATAATTAAACGATTTTACAATAAGTGGCTAACTAAAATTCCGAGAAGCAGGTAACTAAACTTACGCTAGTTCTTTGTCCAGGCACACTGCAACTTCTTTTTCGCTTACAAGGTTGTACGAAGGAGTCCATGGCATCAATTGCTTGGATACGCAGTCCCAATACTTCTTTCTTCCCACACTGCATTGGTAAGTCGAATGGTTAATCTGGTAAGATGGTGCGTCCTTGATATGTTATATGAGGACGTGTAGTCAGACTAGTTGTAGCCACACACATCACACTAGCTTTTACTGTATATTTCATGCGATTACTTTTGGCATATTGAGATCTAAGCAATCTACAATAGGATTAAAAGACTGGCATCCTTCACATTATTAGCGAACTCAGTTCATAGAAACAAGCAATTCAACCATTCTGTGGGTAAATCAAAAGCGCCACTGGAATATTTTTCACTACCCAATCATACACACAAAAAGGGGTGACGCCACCATAGGGGCTGGTATGGGTGGCCGCCTCAGGTGGCTGGAAAGTGTGCACCTAGTTTGGGTCGTCCAGGTCAGCCCAGGCTAGTTTTGTTCGTCCCAACGCACGAGCAGGCAATGTAAAAAATGAAGAAAAATGTTTCAATTTGGATGGGCCAATAACATAAGTGCAAGGTAGGCCCTATAGCAGGCTCGCGGCCCCAACGGGCGCCTCCCATATCGATTGACAGCAGGAAAAATCCCAATTCATTCGCTCCAGCCTCCAATCTGGTTTTCTCCTAACCTAGCCGTTGCTGGACAGACCGACACAGCACTTGCTCGCTCCCTCGTTGGAGGGCGGTCGCCGGGCTTCAAGCAAACTGAAGGACAAGAAGATGAAGATCCAACCCTGGGTGTAGCCTGCGTGGGAGGCAGCAGCGACATCACGAGCATGGCATCGACCTTGTGCAAACGGACAGTCGCAGCTTGCAAGAGTAGCATGCGCAACGAGCAGGTACATCACATCCCTGGTTATATCTAATTCAAATCTTCAATTTCTGGCCAATAGTTAAACCTGACGGTGTTGTAAAACTGCTTGTATGTAGAGAATCTATGAGAAAATGAAACCAATTTCTACTTATTTTATAACTGTAGCGACCAGACCTCAACCAGTCTGATCTCTATGCTCAGTGTCATCCCTGGATCAGTAATGCTGACACCACACAGTACTTGGAGGATTTATAACAGAGTAGCAACCACACACTTATTACATCGAATGTCTCAAAAGAGAACTTATTGAAATAAATATGGCTTAAGGCCATCTAAAAACGATAACAGCGGAAGGCTTGGAAGATAACCGAGTCCATCAACTCCAACGGCATCACTGAGTATAGAACCACGACCTAAAAGCACCTTACTCGTTGTCTGAAAAGTCTACAACATGAAACGTTGCAGCCCGAAAACGGGTCAACACATGGAATATGCTGGCAATGTAACACATAGAGAATAACAATGGAATAAGCTACACTACATGCAATTTGGCTGGTGTAAAAGCTCTATGGTTACAGTTTTGCATAAAGCCAATTTTCCCCTACTGCAAAGGAATAAATTTAATTAACTGTCATGGTGGTTGTTAAACATTGAGACTGGTTGACAGCATTCTCAATCCCAATTAAAAATACTCATCAAACCCAACAATATTAGATTAAAGTAACATGATGAGATTCACATGATATCCAGGTACTAGATACTCAAAACGTCCATAATCGGGGACACGGCTAATCATGATTAGTTTATACACTCTGCAGAGGTTTGCGCACTTTTCCCCACAAGACTCGATCGCCTCCGTTGGATTTCTCGCACTACATGATGTTTGAGAAACGGATGACCGAGACATAGTCTTTCGGAAGCGCTAGCACCTTACATGCGGGTAGACCGGTACACCTACTTTCCCCTACATCTGCTAGTCTACCCGTAAGAGTTCGCACGACTTAATCAACTATGCCAGAGCCCATAATGGCTTGTGGCTGCACACGTAAGTTTCTAGTTTGAATAATCTCATGATCCCTTTGAGCCTGGTTGGCGGTCCGAAGAAATACAGGCAAGTCCTGATAGAAACCAGGTTCCTCAATCCACCCAGATGTGTGTTTAAGTTACCACCTTAAATAAACCATTGATTAACAATCTCACATTTGTCATGGATACACTCACCCAATCCACGTCTACTAGCATAGCATGGCATAAAAAGCAAACGTAGAAGTAACTCATAGGGGTTTGAAAATAAAACAGGTAATAGGTACTACCTCATCTACTTCCCATCCCACAATTTAATTAGATCCTAATCATGCAATTGTTTGAGAAATAGATCTAATGCATAAAAACTGGGTATGAGAAAAGTATGATCAACGTGTTACTTGCCTTGCTGATGATCCGCAAAACCTAGAGACTCGAAGTAACAGGCGGCGCACTCCGGGTATTCTATCGCAAACAAACAAACAAACAAACATACAATAAGTACTCATCTAATGCACTGGTAAAACTCGAATAAAAGATCCAACCAGAATGTTCAACTTAAGAACTCCGGTTTGCAAAAAGAACCAAATCAAACAAAGCAACGAAAGTCAAACGGCGAAAGAAAATAGCTTCGTTTTACTAATCTGGATCTAAGTCAAATTTTTTCAGAAGCAAAAACTTGTTTAAGTTGATTATTCGGAAAGAGGGTTTCGAGATGAAACTCCAGGCGCTTGAATCGCCTGATTCCGATAAACGAGCAAAAAGTTATACTAAAACAAAAATCGGATCTGGAATCGCGATCAGAAAAATCACGGATTAAATCCGAGAAAAAGAAAAACGACGAACAGGCTGACGAACGAACGTTCGTTGACTAAACAGATCTGACGAATATGTTCGTTAAAATGAACGAACGAGCGAACGCTCGCTATTTAACCGAACCGAAAAAATAAAACCGATCTAAAAAAATAAACCGAAAAAAACAAAAAAAAACGAAGAAAAAATCGCTCGGTTTTTTTATAAAAAAAACCGGCGACACGCGAATCGAGGCGGCGGTGAACCTCGGGCGGCGGGGTCGACTGGCGGCGGCGGCGGCTCCGGCGAAGTGGGCGGCTCCGGCGGCGGCGGCTGGCGGCGGCGCGGCGCGGCGGCTGCGGCGGATCTGGCGGCGGCGCGGCGCGGCTGGCGGCTAGGGTTTCGGCGAAGTGGGCCGGCGGCGGCTGCAGGCTGGCGGGGCGGGCGGCTGGGCCTGGGAGGGCTCAGGGCGGCGCTATTTAAAGGCGCCCCCGGGCGGAGTCCCGCTCGGGCACGGCCCGTAGGTCGGTTGCTTTTTTTTTTAAAATAATTCCGCGCAGAAGAAAAATAAAAGAAATACTAATGGACTCCAAAAATCCCGAAATAAATTTTCCCTGGCTTCTAAAATCAAGCCGGACAAGATGAACATTTATTTGGGGCCTAAGTGCAATTTTGAAAAACGCACATTTTTCCTAAATTCAAATAAAAGGCGAAAAACTTCCAAAATAAAACTTATTTGATTTTTTATATTAAATCTTCATTATTTCTTTATTTTGGGAAAGTCATTTTATTCCCTCTCTGAATATTTGGTAGTAGAAATAATTGAAGATAAAATAAATAAAATCAATGATCCTATTTTCAAAATTTGAGAAAAACTCAAATAAGAAAATAACGAAATCCCCAACTCTCTCCAAGGGTCCTTGAGTTGCATGGAATTTCTAGGATCGAGCCAAAGATGCAACAAAATATGATATGCAATGATGATCTATGTATAACATTCCAAATTGAAAATTTGGGATGTTACAAACCTACCCCCCTTAAGATGAATCTCGCCCTCGAGATTCGGGTTGGCTAGCAAATAGGTGAGGGTGGTCCTTGAGCAGATCTTCCTCTCGCTCCCAGGTGGCTTCCTCCTGGGTGTGGTGGCTCCACTGAACTTTGCAAAACTTGATAACCTTACTGCAGGTAACTCGACTGGCATAATCCAGAATTCTAACTGGTTTCTCCTCATAAGTCAAATCATCCTTCAACTGAATTACTTCCAGTTGCACAGTATCTCTCAGTGGTATATCGGCTATTTCTGCGTGACACTTCTTCAACTGTGAAACATGGAACACATCGTGAACTCCTGACAATCCCTCAGGTAATTCCAACTTGTACGCTACTTCTCCCATGCGTTCCAAAACCTTGTATGGCCCCACAAAATGTGGTGCTAACTTTCCTTTAACTCCAAAGCGCTTAACTCCTCGTAGCGGAGATACTCGAAGATAAACTCTGTCTCCGACTTCGTGTTCTGTCTCCTTGCGTTTTGAATCTGCATAGCTCTTCTGCCTTGACTGAGCTACCTTGAGCCTGTCGCGGATCAACTTTACTTTCTGTTCAGACTCCTTAATCAAATCCGGTCCAAACAACTAGCGGTCTCCAACCTCATCCCACAACAACGGGGTTCTGCACCTCCTTCCGTACAAGGCTTCGAAAGGGCCATCTTCAAACTGGATTGATAACTGTTGTTGTAAGAAAACTCCGCGTATGGCAAGTTGTCATCCCAACTAGATCCATAACCCAACACACAAGCTCTAAGCATATCCTCCAAAATCTGATTGACTCTCTCGGTCTGTCCATGTGTCTGCGGATGGAAAGCTGTGCTAAACTCCAGCCTGGTTCCGAATGTTTCGTGTAATTGCTTCCAGAACTTCGAGGTGAATTGGGTTCCTCTATCTGATACGATACTCCTCGGAACTCCATGCAAACATACAATCCTTGTCATGTATATCTTAGCCAATTTGGCACTGTTGTAGGTAGTCTTTACTGGAATGAAATGAGCTACCTTCGTCAAACGATCAACTACAACCCAAATCGAGTCATAGCCTGAACGAGTCCTGGGAAATCCCGTGATGAAATCCATGCCTAGTTTGTCCCACTTCCATTCGGGTATAGGCAATGGCTGCAACAATCCGGCTGGCTTTTGATGTTCTGCCTTCACCCTCTGACATACATCACAAACTGCTACATACTCTGCAATATCCTTCTTCATTCTGGTCCACCAGAAAGTTTCCTTCAAATCCAAATACATCTTGGTATTCCCGGGGTGAATCAAATATGGTGAATCATGTGCCTCTTGCAGAATCAACCTCCTGATCTCCGGGTCATTGGGCACATAAACACGGTCCTCAAATCGTAGGGTATTGTACTCATCCTCACAAAATCCCTTAGCCTTTCCTTCGTTCATTTTCTCCTTTATAAAGGCAACTTCCTTATCTGTCTTTTGAGCTTCTCTGATTTTATCCATTAATGTAGACTGAATCTCCATTGCTGCTACATAGCCTCTCGGAACTATTTCCAAACATAGATCATGAAGATCCTCGGCTAACTCCTTGGGTATTCATCCCATCATTAGTGTATTGACGTGGCTCTTACGGCTCAACGCGTCTGCTACAACGTTAGCCTTCCCGGGGTGATAATGCAATCTCATATCATAATCCTTAATAAGCTCCAACCATCTCCTCTGCCTGAGATTTAACTCCTTCTGCGTGAAGATGTACTTCAAACTCTTATGATCCGTGTACACCTCACAATGATTTCTAATGAGAAAATGTCTCCATGTTTTCAGTGCGTGCACTACGGCTGCTAATTCCAAATCATGAGTAGCATAATTCAACTCATGAGGCTTAAGCTGTCGTGAAGCATACGAAACAACTCTTCCCTCCTGCATAAGCACTGCTCCAAATCCTCGACGTGAAGCGTCGCAATACACTTCATAATCCTTAGTCTGATCTGGCAGAGTTAATACTGGTGAGGTAACCAAACGTTTCTTCAACTCCTGGAAACTAGCCTCACACTCCTTAGTCCAAAAGAACTTAGTATCCTTCTTCAACAACTCTGTCATAGGCTTTGCAATCTTCGAGAAATTCTCAATAAATCTCCGGTAGTATCTTGCGAGTCCAAGGAAACTCCTGATCTCTCCAACTGGTGTTGGTGCTTCCCAGTTTGTAACAGTGACAACTTTAGTGGGGTCTACGGCAATACCTTCTCCGGATATAACATGTCCGAGAAATCCAACTTCCTTCAACCAAAACTCACACTTGCTGAACTTGGCGTATAGCTGATGTTCTCTGAGCTTCTCGAGTACCAAACGCAAGTGTTCCTTATGTTCCTCTTCATTCTTTGAGTAAACCAAAATATCATCAATGAACACTACGACGAACTTATCCAAAAACTCCATAAACACCTTGTTCATCATGTTCATAAAATAGGCTGGGGCGTTAGTCATACCAAATGACATAACGGTATACTCATACAGCCCATACCTGGTGGTAAAAGCCGTCTTCGGTATATCTTACTCCCAAATCTTCAACTAATGGTATCCTGATCGCAAATCGATCTTGGAAAACACCTTAGCTCCTTGCAACCGATCAAACAGATCATTGATCATTGGTAGTGGGTACTTGTTCTTGATGGTTACTTCATTCAATCTGCGATAATCGACAACCATTCTTAACGATCCATCCTTCTTTTCCACCAGAAGTACTGGCGATCCCCAAGGCGAAGAACTTGGGCGAATAAAACCTTTATCCAACAACTCCTTGATCTGCTTCTTAATTTCCTCCAAATCTTGGGCTGGCATCCTGTACGGTCTCTTGGATATAGGTCCAGTGCCTGGCAGTAGTTCAATTAAGAACTCAATGTCCCTATCCGGTGGCATGCCTGGCAACTCTTCTAGAAATACATCGAGGAAATCCCTTACCACTGGTACTTCCTCCTGCACAACTCCTGATAAGGAATTTACATGTGCTCTTCTTGGCTCATGCCGTGATACATACTTGATTTTTCTTCCTTCTGGTGTCGTAAGAAAAATCGACTTACTGGCGCAATCAATGTTCCCTCCATACATTGATAGCCAATCCATACCAAGAATTACATCCAAACCTTGGGATTCCAATATAATTAAATCCGTTGGGAAAACATGCCTTCCTATACTTAATGGCACCTGAAAGCATCCTTGACTGACCATAAACTCAGCTCCCGGTGAACTCACTAGCATAGGTGTCTTAAGAGTCTTAGTGGGCAGGCTAAACTTATTCACAAATCCCCTTGATATGTATGAATGGGATGCACCAGTATCAAAAAGAACAACTGCAGTAAATGCCTTAACCAAAAACTTACCTATTACTGCGTCTGGCTGAGCTTCAACCTCCTCCACAGTAATGTGGTTCACATGTCCCCTGTTGAAAGGGTTTGGCTTCTTTCCTGAGCTTCCATTGCCATTTCCATTTTGAGCTTCTGGGCAATCATTTGCATAATGCCCAGTCTTACGGCACTTATAACAAGTGATATGACTCAGGTCTGCCTTGGATGGTGTTGACGGGTTGGTGCGGCTTTGTCCATTGCTTCCTCCATTCCCGTTTCCATTCTTTGCACCATTATGATTGTGCGAGCTACCTCCTCCATGAGTATGCTGAAAATGTCCCCCTGACTTTGGGGTAAAACGTGGCTTCTGCTGAGCTCCAGAATTGGACTTCCCCTGTGCATACTTCCTCTTACGATTGTCAATCTGCTGCTTCTTCCCCTCAATCATAAGAGCACGATCTACTAACTCCTGGTAGTTATTGAAAGTGGCTACCATCAACTGCATGCTCATCTCATCATTCAGTCCTTCTAGAAACTTCTCCTGCTTAGCTGCATCCGTAGCAACGTCATCTGGGGCATAACGTGCTAGCTTACTAAAATCATCTGTAAGTGCATCTAGTGCCCCTTAGTGATTTTGGTGTATTGAAGACTTATAGGTTAAGGGACTAATGCGTTTGTGAGTATACACAGGTCTATAAGTCTACGAGGAGTTTGATATTTACAGAGAAAGTCGACCCCTAAAAATGAAGTTCTTCAACTGAAGACTTTGATATTCTGAAGACTTTCTGAAGACTTTGAAAGTGAAGAAATTGGTGTGACCTTGAAGACTTGGTATTCATTTGTGGAACATGAAGCGTGAAGACTTTTGTTTTCGTAGTTTCATTTTCTCTTTCTTGAGTCATAGGAAACACCGTACTGTTAAACGGGGTCGAGGAAATACTAAGCAAAAATTTCCATGTGATGCTCAACTCAAAATCCTACACCTACCAATCCCTTCGAGTGAAGCCTTTGGAAATCTCATACAGTTCCGTCACTTTCTTCAGTGTCAGAGACAAAGTTCTTCTGGTTGTTGATGAATTTGTTCTGACTGAGGAGTTAGGAATTCGTCGGTGCGAATTACCTACACAGTGAGGAACATGATAGCCCTGAGGAATTTGAGAGTCAAATTTCCGACCGTTGCTGTGCTGCGCGCCAGCTGTCCCAAAATATCTTATCCACCTAATGGTCATATCATTGAGGGGCATTTATGTCTTATCATGTCGGGTTGCTCCCTAGGCTATAAATAGCCGCCCCCTACAACCACTAGCTGGTTGGCTGCTCCGAGAGAACTTGACACTTGTCATTTGAGAGCAACCCATCCTCCGAGGACTTTGAGCGAAAATCATCGAGTGAGGAAAACCCAAAACCAAACCCCTACAAACCCAAAGTGATTGAGCATCACTGAAGAAATTGATCCTGCGTGGATCCGACGCTTGTTACCTTTGAAGACTGTGCTTCTTCTAGACGGTTAGGCGTCAAGGTCTAGAGCATCCAAGAGGAATTGTGGATCGCCGAGTGACGAAGTCTGTGAAGGTTTGGAAGTCGTCTGAAGACTTACCACGAGTGATTGGACGAGGTCTGTGTGACCTTAGTTCAAGGAGAATACGGTGAGGACTGGGTGTCCTGAGGTGCGTGCTCAGCGACTGGGTGTCCAGGACTGTGTGTCCTCGAGTTTAAATACTCAGCCGCTCCAACCAGACGTACAACTGAGACAGCAGTTGGAACTGGTCTACCAAATCATTGTCTTCACCAACCTAACTGGTTCTATTTCCTCAACCCTTTCATTTCCTCATTACTGTGTTGAGTGTTTGTTCATATCTGTGTTTGAAGACTTTGACTGAAGACTTTCTCAATTTCCTCAGTTCAATTTCTTCAGTCTGTTTGTCTTCATCTTGTGTTATCATGTGATTACGCTTTCTGTACTCTGTGCTAGTCTTCATTTCATCATGATGACCATGCTTGTATTCTGTTATGCTTACTTCTGAGTACTTATTCCGCTGCTAATAGTTCTTCGCTAAGGAATTTCCTCACCGGCAAATTCCTCAGTGAAGAATTCATAAAAATTGCCTATTCACCCCCCCCCCTCTAGTCGACATAACGCACTTTCATCATCCACATACTGACCAACTGTCCGTCCTCCTTGGCGTAAGTTGCGAAACTCACGCTTCTTCATGGCCATAGGTCCTGCTGAAACATGGGCAGTATGAAAAGCTTGCTGAAACTGATTCCATGTGACAGTGTCTACAGGGTAAGTGGCTGTAAAATTCTCCCACCATGCTGTTGCGGGTCCGTCAAGCTGATGTGCGGCAAACTTCACCTTTTCTCCATCCGTGCATCCTGTAGTGGTCAACTCCCTCCCTATCTTACGGATCCAATCATCTGCTACTATCGGCTCGGTGCTACTGGAAAACATCGGCGGATTCAACCTTAAGAAACGTGCCAGATGGCAGGTGGTGGTGGTGGTGGGTTGTTGTTGTTGTTGCCTTGGTTCTGTACCAATGTTTGAATCAAGGTATTCTGCTGCTGAATCAACTGAGTGATCTCTGGCAGAAAAACAAACTCGGGGTCGCGTCTCGGAGGCATCTGAGGGTTTAAAGGGGAGAGTTTAGAATAGAATGAGGTCTAGTGGGATAACACTACCCATATGCACATGAGACAAAACACACAATATCATTCCAAACAATTCAAACAAGGGCATACGACGGTCTAACTATCGTTACAAAAGTGCTTGGTCTAAAACTAATTAAATGGTGGAAAATTCTACTACTGTTATGGTGGTCAACTAGAAAAACTGCTCCGATGAAGATTCCATGATATCTGCTCCAGCTTCATCAACATAGTCATCATCTCTGTCATCGGGATCCGAGTCGGTGTTGCCGATGATGATATAATTATCTGGGCAAGTAGGTTCATCCTCTTCCTCTCTGGGTGCTGATCCTCCCATGAATACTCCAATCTTCTCCTTAAGGTCACCGTTCTGTCTTACTAGAGCGACGATTTCTTCCATATAGTCTTTACGTGTAGCCTTGAGTTCTGCTTCTAGCTCCTTGATCCTGGTCATAGCCTTTTGTAGTTCCTCCATATCTGCGCACATTTGATTCTCCTGGCGTCGGATGTGTTGGTTTAACTCCTGAATATAAGCTGCGATTGATCTGTCCCTCCTGGTGGTGATCATCTCCCAATGCTCATCTCGGTGCCCACAAATCTGGTAGATAGTATTCTTGAGGTCGTTGTGGTAAACTTCTCCAATCCGTCCCATGGCGATGTGAGCTGCCATGCTTTTTCCTAGGCTCCATGTTGGTACATCAAAGGTAAACTCTATTGGCTCCGTGACTGGCGCAAATGTCCTTCCTGGAATGTTGACTTGAATCCTCCAGCGCTCCTCTTCGGGTAAAGTGGCGTTCAAAGTACCGGTGAAGCTTGGTACTCCTATGTTCAGGTATCTAGTGGCTTCCTTCAAGTGACATCCAAAAGGTGAATTCTCATCTGGTTGTGTGAACTTGATCCTTGCATCCGCCATCCTAAGGAATAGAAAAGATGAGGAATCAGAAATGAGAAGAAAGAGTAGTGATCTAGGGATTTAGCTTAGTGGTCGTGTCCTACAGTCAGCGTGTGCTCTGATACCACCTTGTAGCGACCAGGCCTCAACCAGTCTGATCTCTATGCTCAGTGTCATCCCTGGATCAGTAATGCTGACGCCACATAGTACTTGGAGGATTTATAACAGAGTAGCAACCACACACTTATTACATCGAATGTCTCAAAAGAGAACTTATTGAAATAAATATGGCTTAAGGCCATCTAAAAATGATAACAGCGGAAGGCTTGGAAGATAAGTGAGTCCATCAACTCCAATGACATCACTGAGTATAGAACCACGACCTAAAAGCACCTTACTCGTCGTCTGAAAAGTCTGCAACATGAAACGTTGCAGCCCGAAAATGGGTCAGCACATGGAATATGCTGGCAATGTAACACACAGAGAATAACAATGGAAGAAGCTACACTACATGCAATTTGGCTGGTGTAAAAGCTCTATGGTTACAGTTTTGCATAAAGCCAATTTTCCCCTACTGCAAAGGAATAAATTTAATTAACTATCATGGTGGTTGTTAAACATTGAGAATGGTTGACAGCATTCTCAATCCCAATTAAAAATACTCATCAAACCCAACAATATTAGATTAAAGTAACATGATGAGATTCACATGATATCCAGGTACTAGATACTCAAAACGTCCATAACCGGGGACACGGCTAATCATGATTAGTTTATACACTCTGCAGAGGTTTGCGCACTCTTCCCCACAAGACTCGATCGCCTCCGTTAGATTTCTCGCACTACATGATGTTTGAGAAACGGATGACCGAGACATAGTCTTTCGGAAGCGCTAGCACCTTACATGCGGGTAGACCGGTACACCTACTTTCCCCTACATCTGCTAGTCTACCCGTAAGAGTTTGCACGACTTAATCAACTATGCTAGAGCCCATAATGGCTTGTGGCTGCACACGTAAGTTTCTAGTTTGAATAATCTCATGATCCCTTTGAGCCTGGGTGGCGGTCCGAAGAAATACAGGCAAGTCCTGATAGAAACCAGGTGCCTCAATCCACCCAGATGTGTGTTTAAGTTGCCACCTTAAATAAACCATTGATTAACAATCTCACATCTGTCATGGATACACTCACCCAATCCACGTCTACTAGCATAGCATGGCATAAAAAGCAAACGTAGAAGTAACTCCCAGGGGTTTGAAAATAAAACAGGTAATAGGTACTACCTCATCTACTTCCCATCCCACAATTTAATTAGATCCTAATCATGCAATTGTTTGAGAAATAGATCTAATGCATAAAAACTGGGTTTGAGAAAAGTATGATCAACGTGTTACTTGCCTTGCTGATGATCCACAAAACCTAGAGACTCGAAGTAACAGGCGGCACACTCCGGTTATTCTATCCCAGACAAACAAACAAACAAACACACAATAAGTACTCATCTAATGCACTGGTAAAACTCGAATAAAAGATCCAACCAGAATGTTCAACTTAAGAACTCCGGTTTGCAAAAAGAACCAAATCAAACAAAGCAACGAAAGTCAAACGGCGAAAGAAAACAGCTTCGTTTTACTAATCTGGATCTAAGTCAAATTTTTCAGAAGCAAAAACTTGTTTAAGTTGATTATTCGGAAAGAGGGTTTCGAGACGAAACTCCAGGCGCTTGAATCGCCTGATTCCGATAAACGAGCGAAAAGTTATACTAAAACGAAAATCGGATCTGGAATCGCGATCAGAAAAATCGCGGATTAAATCCAAGAAAAAGAAAAACGACGAACAGGCTGACGAACGAACGTTCGTTGACTAAACAGATCTGACGAATACGTTCGTTAAAACGAGCGAACGAGCGAACGCTCGCTATTTAACCGAACCGAAAAAATAAAACCGATCTAAAAAAATAAACCAAAAAAAACAAAAAACAAAGAAAAAACCGCTCGGTTTTTTTATAAAAAAACCGGCGACACACGAATCGAGGCAGCGGCGAACCTCGGGCGGCGGGGTCGGCTGGCGGCGGCGGCGGCTCCGGCCAAGTCGGCGGCTCCGGCGGCGGCGGCTGGCGGCGGCGCGGCGCGGCGGCGGCGGCGGATCTGGCCGCGGCGCGGCTGGCGGCTAGGGTTTTGGCGAAGTGGGCCGGCGGCGGCTTCGGGCTGGCGGGGCGGGCGGCTGGGCCTGGGGGGGGCTCAGGGCGGCGCTATTTAAAGGCGCCCCCGGGCGGAGTCCCGCTCGAGCACGGCCCGTAAGTCGGTTGCGTTTTTTTAAATAATTCCGCGCAGAAGAAAAAGAAAATGAAATACTAAACGGACTCCAAAAATCCCGAAATAAATTTTCCCCGGCTTCTAAAATCAAGTAGGACAAGATGAACATTTATTTGGGGCCTAAGTGCAATTTTGAAAAACGCACATTTTTTCTAAATTCAAATAAAAGGCGAAAAACTTCCAAAATAAAACTTATTTGATTTTTTTATTAAATCTTCATTATTTCTTTATTTTGGGAAAGTCATTTTATTCCCTCTCTGAATATTTGGTAGTAGAAATAATTGAAGATAAAATAAATAAAATCAATGATCCTATTTTCAAAATTTGAGAAAAACTCAAATAAGAAAATAACGAAATCCCCAACTCTCTCCGAGGGTCCTTGAGTTGCATAGAATTTCTAGGATCTAGCCAAAGATGCAACAAAATATGATATGCAATGATGATCTATGTATAACATTCCAAATTGAAAATTTGAGATGTTACAATAACTCCCCCAATCGATGCTGAACTGACTGAATCTGATGTATCTAATCAAGTTTCCGATGCAAACATACAAGCTCATGTTGTTCTTGAGCCTGAAGTGTCTAATGAACAGACTGCTAATGAAGGATTTGATGCAAACATTTTACATGCTCCTAGTGATGAACATATAGTGTCTAATGAGGGATCTAATGCAAGCATTTTGCAAGCTCATTGAAGGATTTAGTTTCTAATGATGATCTGCTATGTTGAGAGAGACAGAGATTTGCAGGCATTGATGACAAGCAAATTATAGTGCATTTTCATAGCTTGAGGAAACGTCGAGGCCATCTACTAGAAAGTCCTCGTATCATGACAACATAGCATAAATACTTTTCTAATCTGTTGTTTGAAACTATTGGCATACTTGTGCAGGATAGATATATTGATATGCAGTTTGCGCACTAGTTGTAGGTGCAATTACACTTCGATATTTTCAGCCAGAGAACGAATAATTCAAGCAGGTACAGACCATGGTTGTAGTCCTTGTACACCATGTTGCATTTTGTGTTTTTTGGTTCTTGCATCATTTAGTGTTTATAATCTGAACTACTTTGGATCATTAACTGGTTTTCAAAGTGCATGTAGCTTCACATTTCTCAAGTTATGTTGATTTCCGGAGTGCAAGTGCCTTCATATTTTTTAAGTTAAATGTTCGCCCTTGGTAACTTGAATTCGTGGATCCGCCACTGCACACAAATCATACACGAATGCTAGTATGAATTAAATGAAATGTAGGGACTTACACTAGCTCGTTGTACATGCTCACTACAGCTCTGCTTGCGCTTGGGATGTTCCATGTACAAGTCCATGTTACCAATTGCTTGGATGTGCATGCCTTGTGCTCCTTGCATCCCCCTCTGCATTTTTGTCACGGCGAATGGTTGATCAAATAAGAGGAATCGACCTTGATGTTGTGCCGGAGGACAGATACTTACAAGGTTATACGGGTGTGCAGGATGTGTACCAGATCCCGTAGCGCCGTCATGCTTCGCTAAAAATGGATTTTCTTGTTTCAGATGATACCTCCAGAAGAAATAAGAGTTAAAGTCAGAGTTGCATAGGCGTGTAAGCTAAGAGAGCAATGAAAGGATATCCAAACATCGTCGGAACAGTGCACAAGGGAGTGATGTGTGGATACCTAGTTCGGGCCGGCGTTTGGGCATGCTCGCCTAGCTAGAGTGCGGGTCACTTCAGAGCCGATGAGGGTGATGCGCTGGAGTTGGCTGGCCACGCACGGATGTAGATCTTGAGTGGCAGCGGAGCGCTACGATGCGGTGGACGAGACTGTTGGTGAAGCCCCAACGGCCTCGGGGGGCAGAGGTGCGACGATGTGCTCGGTGAAGTAGCCCCGATGAGCTGGGAGACAACGTCGGTGAAGCACACCTGATGCGGTGGAACTCGGTGTCTGTGATGCACGTCGGTTGCGGCGGCCGACATTGTTGGTGGACCACCCGGTGCGGTGGACGAGGGCGTAGATGAGGTAGCTCCGGTGCAGTGGTGAAGCACAACCATCGTCTTCGTCGTTGCCGTCCGGCACAGAGGTGGGGAAAGAGACGAGACGAGGGGCGATTCAAGCTTTGCTTGGTTTGGCGGAGAATTAGGGATTTGAGCAATCTGGGAGTGGAAGGGGACGGTGGAGAAGAGAGATTTTGCAGGGCTGGAATTGGGGCCGCCAGATATTTCAATCCGAAACGTGGATGCACGAACTTATTTTGTCGTCATCCTTTTGGGGGGGTGGGGGGAGTGGGGAGGGGGGGAGGTGGGTGGGTGGGTGGGTGGCTGGGTGCTACGCGTCCGTCCGACACACGCGACCACCCCGACAGGACTATGCTTCGGTGCCTTAAGGCATCTGCCTTTGTGTCCATGACCTGTGGGTCCAGAAGGTGGTTGACCCACATATCAGTGACCCAAAGGCAGGTACCCTCAAGGCACCGAAGCAGCATCCACCCCAACACGACCCTGGTCTGCCGGGTGCGCCTACATTTGAGAATGCAAAGGAATCTTCTTTCATTTGCAAACGAATCTGTATGTATTACCATGCCCGCGTTTTCCTTGCAATAATTAGTCATTCAAAACGAGATACTCCCTCCGTTCACTTTTGTAAGTCATTTCAGACAACTTAAAATGAACTGGTTTGCACATTGTCTAAAATGTCTTCAAGGTCTTATAGAAGTGAACAGAGGGAGTACTATAAATTAATTAATGAGGAGTTATTTGAAAAAAAATCGAAATGGTATCCACGCTAACATGGATTAGAGTGTGTGTCACATAATTAGTTATTTGAATTAGAGTGTGTGTCACGTAGCGATCTCCAATTCTAACGTGGATTTCGCATTTCACTGTATCCATGCTACTTTTTTTAATACAAATTCATATGTATATGATGAACACCATGGTAGTGAGAAAACTTTTGGATGGATTCAAACATATGACCTACAAAAAAGCACAACAAATTGAGTCAATGCCAACTTTTCGAAACTTAGTATGGCACAAATTCGAAATAATTACCCGTATGCATGGTCCTCGGTTCAAATCTTACAATGTACACCGAATTGAAACATCGATATTAAGTCTCGTACTATGTACATTCAAATGTTGTTTTTAGCCCCCCCCCCCCCCCCCGCACACACGCTACATACTTCCTGTATCGGTCAATCTTCCTCTCCTAACCACCTTAGGAAGCTATCGGTTTCCAACACACATTCATTCTTTCTCTCCATGTTTTGATCTCTAAGTCTCTCAACTACACAACCCCTTTTCCCACTCTGTTACCAAATGTATTTACCTGACACACCCGCCATTGCACCCCATGCCGAGCTCTCTCTCTCCACTCTCCCTCTCCCTCTCTCGCGCTAAATACATGCATTGCCTATCTAGCCCCCAACCTCTTGTGCGCACGCACGTTGTATATCTAGGTCACTCCCTCGAGGCTGTCTCCCTCTTTCTTCCGCACGGCGGGCCACACTCGCTCAATCTCACTCTCTTTATCCGAGTCTCGTTTAACCTCGTTTTCTTTCACACACAAATGATATATCTCCCTGTTCGGGCCTCAATCGGCATACTCTATACTCTCTCACGCAGATTGTCTATCTAGGTCAGTCCATCCAAGCCGCCGCCACTCTTTTGACCTCATGGCGGGCCATGCTCACTCAATCTCTCTCTCTCTCTCTCTCTCTCTCTCTCTCTCTCTTTCTCTCTCTCTCTCTCTCTCTCTCTCTCTCTCTCTCTCTTTGTATGTCTCGATTGACCTTGCTCTTTCTCGGACAAAAATGATATATCACCATGTTTGAGCCCAATTCGACCGATTCACATTGTATACTCTCTCACGCACATTGTCTATCTAGGTCACTCTCTCCAACCCGTCTCACTCTTTCGATCGCACGGCGACCCTATGTGATCGATTGACCTTGCTTCCTCCCACGCACAAAATATATCTACACGTCTGTGATTGGATCATCTGTCAAGCTCTATCTTACAGCCCTCACCCTTGCCAAAAGCTCAATCGGACAATATCTCTCCAGAGCATATATATCTCTTCAATGAATGTCGAACCACACTCACTTTGTCTCTCTATCTATATGTCTCTTGATTGACCTCGCTTTCTCACACCGTATCTTCCACGCATTGAAGCTACTACCTCTCCATCCCTTGCAAAGCCGGAGCTATTTACATTGTGAGGGGCACTCCAACCTTAGATTAGTTTGTGTAGGCATTTATTCCGGTCGGTTTAGATTATATTTTCGTAGCATTCGGCCCACAACTACTCCAAACACCATTGCAACCCCAGCAACTCCCCTAGTTGATTTCCCTCTGGATCGGTCATCGCTCTCTCGCACGTCCTTTCTCGCCTTCAACGTCGCACCATGGTATTATTGCAAAAAACTATGTTGTTCTCTTTAATTATTATAAATAAGCTACAAAACTACACACCGATAGTCCACTTGAAATGAAACAAATTTTGACCCACAAATTAAAGTGCTACAAACTACACACCGAGGGGCCCACATGTCATGAAACAAATTTGGACCCATGTACAAATTAAAAAATAAAGGACGAGGATCGAACATGCGACCGGGCTTCAAGCCGCACGTCAATAGGCAACATACGTAGAACAACAATGTTTGTTGTACCCCCCTTTGTTCACATAATGTTTTTATATTACCACATCCTATTTAATGGATAACATGTAATATTATTTTTAGTACTATTCGCCTTCACTTACTGGTGGGTTCCATGTGTGCTCTCTCTCTCTCGTCCCCTTCTGCGTCTAGACGCACGGGCAAACATGAAGAACTCGCGGGCAATGTTGCCATTGACCATATCTGGACGCGTTCACAAGTCACGGCACCAGTTTCACGTACTAGCAGCACTAGTCAGTGTGTATGTGCAATGCACGTTAATTTGGAAGTATATTAAGTGCATGTGGATATTAAGTACTAGGATATTATTTGCGTGTTATTATGTGATTAGCACTATTTTTGACATGAAATTAACTGCACGCTAAACGTGTTGAGCGCTCGACATTGAAGTAGTCTAGGTCGTTGGATGACAAGGAATACATGTGGCTTGATGATGTTTTATATTTAATTTCATACGGCTCTAGCAGAACATTCAATCGATCAAACCATAGGTTTCGTTCAGTCTGACTCCGACTTTAAATTATACGACAATCGATATAAAATAAACGGAAATGATAAACGTTTGGATTTTAAGCATGGCAATCTGAACGTTTTTCATGGCAAATTTAGATTACGCGGCGGCGGCGGGGGTATCTTGCGGTGGGAAGCGTCTCCTCTGCCATGCTCTGTGTGTCATCGGGCCACTGACCGACGGCGACGGCGGCGTCTTGCGCCGTTGTTGGTGTACTCCTGGACGTTGGCCTGGCTTCAAGGAAGGCCAAAATGTTCTGGACTTCAGAGTGAGTCAACTGGCGGGAGGAAGCGACTGGCGTTGGTGCAAGGAAGCGGTCGACGGTAGCCATCCATTCCGCTGAGGGGGGCACTGGCACCCGAGCGGGGACATGCGCTGTCAATGGCGCGGCAGAGACATTCGTGTGCATGGGCACCAGCACGGGCGCGCACGTCAGTGCACGCGCAGGCGCATGCGCTGGCAGGTGCACGGGCACCGGCACGGGCGTGCGCGTCAGTGCATGCGCAGGCGCATGCGCTAGCAGGTGCACGGGCGCGTGAAAGTCAGCGGGGACCTCGTGGAACCCCGTGGGATCAAGCTCGGCGACAATGTGTGGCTCCCAGCCCATCAATGCCATGGGGTTGGGCGCTGGCGCAGTCGGGGCGACGGGAGCCGGAACGGGAGCGGGGACAGGCGTGACGTCTTCCCGCAAGTCCAGTTCAAGCTCATCCCAAAGGGCCTTATGTTCTTGAGACTCCGGCTGGGTGTCTTCCTCAGGAAACTGGAACACTAAGGGCAGACCATCATGATGCGGCATGGCGTACGTTTAGGTTAGGCTAGTTGGAGGTAGACGACAGGAGAATCAGAGAGGAAGAGAGAAGATTATAGCGATACCGGGTAGTGCGGGGTTGATTTTAAACTGTGGCGCTGGCAACATTAAAAGTGGGAGCAGTTGGGACAAAGGTGGGCGGCGGAGCCTGGTCAAAGGGCTCGCCTCCCGGTAGCCTTTACAGCGGTCTGCTCGCACGCCTCCCTGTCAACCGGCACAGCGGTCTTCTCGCACGCCTCCCGTCGACTCACACGCTTGCTCGGACGGCACCTGCCGATGAGAAGCGGGGACTCGTGGCGGCACGTAAATGCCCACGGTTTCAATAGTGAAAGAGTTCACCTTAACATGACAGGTCTTTGTTCCAAAATACCTTGGCTCTTCATTTGTGCAACTTGTCATAAGCAGCTTGTCTCAAATTGAAGAAAAAACTTACGAAGTAATATTTGTGTCATATCACGTGACCATGCTCAGTTTCAAGAATTTATGCTCACTTTTGGATTTTCTGAAATTTAAGATCCAGGATTCGAAACAATATCATAACCTGCATCATGCAATAAATTTTCAAGCCATACATCTGTCCTGTTGTATTTCTTAAGAAAGGATTTGGTCAAACATTTTGCTTAGTTAGACTTTAGACAAGTTATATATGCAGAGTAAAAGGATAATCCCTCCGTACCAGTGCATTGCCTGATATATTAACTCAAGTACTAGGCACGAACAAACGGGCTCAATTCTGTGCTTGTCCTGGTGTAGTTGTAGTAGTACTAGGCAATGCAGTTGACGTGTGACCTTGACGAGCGGCGACCGAGGGAATTGAACCATGCTCGGCACAGTAGGTAATGTTGTCTAGTTACTAAAGCATCCCTTCGATGTTCATTGGTAGTCATTATGGACTGGGGACATGAGGGGATTTCTTAGGGCTGGAATTCTGGCCGCCAGATATTTCGACTTGAAACGCTGAGGCTCGACTGGTTGGGGTTGCCTAATGTGCGTACCACGCACGCCACCGAAGGACACGAGCCCAGTTTTTTTTATTTTTTTTATTTTTAGGATCAACACGAGCCAAGGTCTGGCTGGTACGCCGTTGGGTCCTACCATTCAAGAATACGAAAGGAACCTTTTAAATTGCCAAACGAATCTATGTGTATTACAATAACCTCCGGGGGCTTCGGCGGCAGGAGCAAGTTCCTTGGCGGCAGTCGCCACAACTACTTCCCGGTAGAGTTGGTCAGTGCAGATCAGCGTAGCCTTCTTGTCAGAGGGGACGGTGATGATGGTCATCGGCCCAGGCATCTTCAGCGTGTTATAGGCGTAGTGTGATGCCGCCATGAACTTGGCTAGTGTCGGGGGCCGAGGATCCCGTTGTAGGGCAAGGGGATCTCGGCTACATCAAAGACAATCCTCTTTGTCTTGTAGTTCGACTCGCCTCCAAATGTCACGGGCAGCATGACCTTACCCTTCGGCTGACTCCTTCCCAGGTTGACCCCTTGAAATGTGCCCATCTCTTCGAGGTCTCCATCAGGAATCTGCAGCCTTTTGACCACAACATGTGAGATCAAGTTTAGACCGGCCCCACCATCAACTAGCATCTTCGTCACCTTGAGGTTGCGTATCATTTGTGAAACCAACAATGGCAGATACCCGACCGTAGTTATGCGATCAGGGTGGTCCTCGGTGTCAAAAATGATAGGCGTGCTGGACCACTTCAGTGGCTTCTGAGCGTCGAATGATGGCTCTGCCGCTGCGACCTCACGCGCTCACTACTTGAGCTGGCGGTGAGAGGTGTGCAGCGAGGCGCCACTGTCAACGCACATGGCCTCGATAGCTTTCTGAAACTCATGCTCGCCGGACTCGTCGTCCTCATCATGATCATTTTCTTCATGTTTCTTGTCGCGGCCCTGGGCGGGCCTCTCTTGCTGGTTATCCTTGCCGTCGCGGCCGCCTTGGCCGCCATGCTTCTTGCCGGATCCTTTGGCACCATCCTGACCCTTCTCCTTGTCCCGCCTCTCATACTCAGCTTTTTGCTTCTTAACAAGCAGCTCAACTTGTCGACGGTTCTGGAGGTTGTGGCCCTTGGTGCAGTGGATCTTGCAGTACTACTTGTCGGAGCTTCCTGGCTTGTCGGCAGCCGCCAAGGCCTGGCAAGCGGCGCACCCGGCAATTTCCTTGTCGGGGTCGCTTGCCTTGGCCTTCTTGGCAGCGCCGGTGTCGTCGGATCCCTCGACGGCAAGCACAGCCTTGCCCTTGCGCTTTCTGTTGCGGCGCCAGCCCTTCTTCATCGAGGCGGCGGTGTCTTTGTCTGTGGAGTCGGTTTCTGCACCAGCGTCCTCGTTGGGGTACTTCCTCCCCTCTTCAGCTCGAGCGCACCTATCGGCCAGAACATAAAGTTCAGCCACATCTTTGACCTTGTTCATCGCCAGCTCTTCACGCATCTTGCGGTTGCGCACATTCTGATGGAATGGGCTGATCATGGTGGTGGGATGAATGTCTGGGATGTTGTATTGCACCCGGTTGAACCTCTGTATGTACTTGTGCAGGTGTTCGCCTTCCTTCTGGGGGATGATATGAAAATCGCTTGCCTGGCCATGAGCTTGATGGCCCCCAGTGAAGGCGCCAATGAACTCATGACACAAATCCGACCAAGAAGAAATGGAATCCGCCGACAAGTGCATCAACCATGACATGACATTGGGCTTAAGTGCCAACGGGAAGTAATTGGCAAGCACCTTGTCGTCGCGGGCTCCAGCAGCTTGCACCGCGATGGTGTAGATGCTGAGGAACTCCGACGGGTGAGTCTTGCCGTTGTACTTCTCACCAACGTCGGGCTTGAACATGCGGTAGGAGGGCCACTGGAACTGCCGCAGCTCACGGGTAAAGGATGGGCAACCCACCTCGTAGGGTAGGCCACCATAGCCTCCCGGTGCCGGGTGGTCCATAGTGGGCCCTACCCGCCTATCTGACTGGTGGCGTGCTTCATGCCAGCGTTCGATTGTGGTTCGAGCGTCTCCAAGGGCTCGCTCCCAAAGAACTTGGTGCTGATCGCGGTGGGTCTGTGGGTCGGACGATGCTATGGAAATGTTATCACAAGCACCATCACGATGGACCAACACCCGTGGTAACTGGCATGGGGGAGGAGAGTGCACCATGGCTGCATCACCTCCGGTCCTTCCACCACTGGCATGCGGTGGCTCGACGGAGCGTCAGCCTAAGGGCCCTTCTGGTCGCGGCTCATCTTTGTTGGTGATGCCGACAAGGCTCCAGATGGTGGCTCTCCACTCGTCGAGCTTTTCCGCAGTAGGAGGAAAGTCAAGGAGCAGTTTCACGCGCGTGCCAAAGCTTCTGCTGGCGTGGGCGGCGGCGAAAGCTGCATGGACCGTGACACGCTCCGACTTCTAACCACATAAGAAGGAGCTCTATCACGGCCTTGCGGTTGTACGCCATTTTCGCCAGCACTTCGGCATGTGTGCTGGCCTCCTTCATCCTACGAAGGATGCGCATGACTCTTCCCATGGCGGCAACCGGGGTCACCAGCGTGGTGACACTGCTCATCGCGCACAACTTGGGAAGAGCGCGTCGTGGGCGGCGGCGTAGGTGTCTTGGAGGTCGCCGCGCTGCCGGTAGGTGGCACAGTGCCACCCTTGGAGGGCCCCGCGCCGCCTGCGGGGGGCCAGCTCCGCCTTTGGATTTGGCGGCGTGCAGCCTGTCGTCTTGCGCATGAACAACGCCGCTCGCCATACTTTGACTACCAGAGTGATGTGGGTGTTCGTGGGCCGCGCCTCGTCTTCCATTCATGACCGCCCTGCTATTTGCCCGCACTGGTACGGGTCTTCCGGCTCCAGATGAACCGATCGCCATCGTCGTCTTCTTCTTGGGAGCCATGGCGATGAGGAACTGCTAGACTAATTGCTAGACCAGATTTTCACAGTTGCGCCCCCTTCCTGGCGCGCCAAAGATGTCGGTGGAAAACGGCACCTATGGGATCACTGGAATCCCTACTACGGTCGGCGGGCGCGAGGCTGTGGAAAGAGTGGGTCTAGGAGTCAGCACAAAGATCGTTTACCCAGGTTCGGGCCGCGAGGATGCGTAATACCCTAGTCCTGCTTTGGTGTATATTTGAGTGTTCTTGAGTTCTTGAACTAGCTACGGCGTGTGACTAATAACCCACAAGTATAGGGGATCGCAACAGTTTTCATGGGTAGAGTATTCAACCCAAATTTATTGATTCGACACAAGGGGAGACAAAGAATATTCTCAAGTATTAGCAGTTGAGTTGTCAATTCAACCACACTTGGATAACTTAGTATCTGCAGAAAAGTATTTAGTAGCAAAGTAGTATGATAGTAATGGTAACAGTAGCAACGGAAAAGTATAAGCAAAGCACAATATGTGAAAAGCTCGTAGGCATTGGATCAGTGATGGATAATTATGTCGGATGCAATTACTCATGTAATAGTTATAACATAGGGTGACACAGAACTAGCTCCAGTTCATCAATGTAATGTAGGCATGTATTCCGAATATAGTCATACGTGCTTATGGAAAAGAACTTGCATGGCATCTTTTGTCCTACCCTCCCGTGGCAGCGGGGTCCTAATGGAAACTAAGGGATATTAAGGCCTCCTTTTAATAGAGTAACGGACCAAAGCATTAGCACTTAGTGAATACATTAACTCCTCAAACTACGGTCTTCACCGAGAAGTATCCCGATTATTGTCACTTCGGGGTTGTCGGATCATAACACATAATAGGTGACTATAGACTTGCAAGATAGGATCAAGAACTCACATATATTCATGAAAACATAATAGGTTCAGATCTGAAATCATGGCACTCGGGCCCTAGTGACAAGCATTAAGCATAGCAAAGTCATAGCAACATCAATCTCAGAACATAGTGGATACTAGGGATCAAACCCTAACAAAACTAACTTGATTACATGGTAAATCTCATCCAACCCATCACCGTCCAGCAAGCCTACGGTGGAATTACTCACGCACGGTGGTGAGCATCATCAAATTGGTGATGGAGGATGGTTGATGATGATGACAACGACGAATCCCCCTCTCCGGTGCCCTGAACGGACTCCAGATTAGCCCTCCCGAGAGAGATTAGGGCTTGGCAGCGGCTCCGTATCGTAAAACGCGACGAAACTTTCTCTCTGATTTTTTTCTCCATGAAAGCAAATATATAGAGTTGGAGTTGAGGTCGGTGGACATCTAGGGGGCCCACGAGGTAGGGGCGCACCCAGGGGGAGGGGCGCGCCCCCCACCCTCGTGGACAGGGTGTGGGCCCCCTGGCCTTAATTCTTTCGCCAATATTTTTTATATTTTCCAAAAGTAATCTCCATGGATTTTCAGGTCATTCCGAGAACTTTTGTTTTCTACACAAAAATAACACCATGGCAGTTCTGCTGAAAATAGCATTAGTCTGGGTTAGTTCCATTCAAATCATGCAAGTTAGAGTCCAAAACAAGGGCAAAATTGTTTGGAAAAGTAGATATGTTGGAGACGTATCAGCGACCAGTTCAAAAGATCTGAATCCTCCCTCCGTATGCCTCGGGCCTCCTTTTATAGTTCAAAGGGGACGCCATAGTGGCACATAGGAGGTGGAAAGCGTATATAGTGTGCAAGCTTATCGCCTGACATCACAGGACAAAACGCATTAAATGCGCTACTTAGGTGTCCTATTGCTTCATTGGGGATGGCAACAAAGACAGTCCCATCCGTCGCCGCTTCGCCTTGCTTCAACACGCATCCAGGCCAACAAGGCGTGCAGCGCCATGTAAGCTGGCAGGCTACTGAGCTGGTGTGGTGGCAGGTGCTTGACTAGTTGGCTTAGGAGCCATGTACTGCCACGTGGGTACTTGCTTAGTTGGTGGGTCAGTCGCTGAGCTGGGTTGGCGAGGGCGGCAAAGCCTTGCCACGGTCTTGCTAATATTCCCGGCAAGGGTCTTGCCGGGGAATTGCGAGCGCCCTCGACAAGAGTCTTGTCGGGGCCTCATGGGTATCTTCGTCATGAGCCTTGCCGGGGCTTCGTGGGCATCCTCGACAAGGAGCCTCGCTGTTGTTTTATCTTCTGGTTCCTATCTAGACCTCGCAGGCCCTTTGTATTCACAAAGATATGCATGCCACTATGCAGGCCCCCTCCCATGCTTTGGTTCCAATGTTGTCGATAGTGTCGGGACAATCAGGCTCAAGGGTGGTGGCCTTGCTGGCGTTGGGTAAGTTGCCCCAGCAAGGCTCTTGCTGGGGCTGCGTAGGCCACCCCGGCAAGGGTCTTGCCAAGGGGAAGCCTATCTTGTCGCTTTACCTTTTGCACCCATGGTTTGAGCGCCGCTTCGGTAGTCTTGTACTTTTGCTTCCTTCCTCTGCCCCGCTAAGCATGGTCATAGGTGTGGCTCTGACTGCCCGTGCACAAGTAAAGGGGTACAAAGAGGGCCCCTACTTTTGTACACCGACAGTCCACCAACTCAAGTCTTGTCCGATCTGTTGGATGCTCTGACAACATTGCTAACGGTGGAGGTTAATCTAGCGAATCAAACTCAGCATAACGCGGAGGTTGCAAAACTACGTGATGAAATATCACAAGCTAAGGAGGATCTAAACACGGATAACACCCAGATGGCAACGGAGCGGGCCGCCTTACAAAGGGAGGCAGAACGGCTTCAGGCAGAGAGCTTCCGCTTAAGCCTAGACCAGGACGCATCAATGTTGTCTTCAACAGAAGGCATGTGAGTAGGCAGCCCCCGACTTATGATGTGAGGAACCTTATCGACACGCCTTGGGCAGGAATCAGTAACCCGCCTGGTGTGGATCGGGCCGTTGAGGCGCCGACGGCTGCAGAACCGGTTCAGCCACGAGCCGCAGACCCCCCACGTCTGAACATGACCCCTCCTCAGCACGTTCCAACACCTCCGGGGAATTTTTCTAACCCCTTGGATAACATGATAGCTACGGCTACTCGACTGGCGGCTCTCCTAGCTCAGGATGAGTCGCCAGCGGCAATGGAAATACGGTGAGTGATATGTCTCCAACGTATCTATAATTTATGAAGTATTCATGCCATATTTACAATAGTTTTATATGATTTTGGTATGATTTGATTAGAACTAACCCGGACTGACGTTGTTTTCAGCAGAACTACCATGGTGTTGTTTTTGTGCAGAAATAAAAGTTCTCGGAATGCGCTGAAAATCAACGGAGAATTCTTCTGGAAAATATAAAAAATATTGGAACAAAGAGTTACGGGAGGGGAGTCCCGTGGGCCCCACAAGGGTGAGGGTGCGCCCCTATGTCTCGTGGACTTCCCGTGGGCCCCCTGACCTATTCTCGACGCCAACCTCTCATATAAATGCCCAAACCTCCAGAAAATAACCCAAATCGGAAGGTCCGCCGCCACAAGCCTCTCTAGCCACGAGAAATCAATCTAGGACCTCTTTGGCACCCTGTCGGAGGGGGCCATCATCACCGGAGGCCATGGGGAAGGATCTTGGAGGGGCCATCATCGCCATGAAGGCCAAGGACTAGAGGGGGGAACCTCTCCCCATCCAGGGGGGAGCCATGGAGGAGGAAGCACAATGGGGATAACCTCTCCTCCTCTCTCTCGGTGGCGCCGGAGTGCCATCGGGAGGGGAATCATCGCCACGGTGATTGTCTTCATCAACATCACCATCCTCATCTCTTTTACGTGGTCCATTGCCCCACACCCCGCTATAATCCCTACTTGAACATGGTGCTTTATGCCACATATTATGATCCAATGATGTGTTGCCATCCTATGATGTTTTGAGTAGATATCCTTTGCCCTTGGGTTGATTGATGATATAGATTGGTATGAGTTGTATGTTTTATTTTGGTGTTTTCCTATTGTGCCCTCCGTGTCGCGCAAGCGTGAGGGATCCCCGATGTAGGGTGTTGCAATACGTTCATGATTCGCTTATAGTGGGTTGCTTGAGTGACAGAAGCATAAACCCGAGTAAGGGGGTTGTTGCCTATGGGATAAAGGGGACTTGATATGTTAATGCTATGGTTGGATTTTACCTTAATGATCTTTAGTAGTTGCGGATGCTTGCTAGAGTTCCAATCATAAGTGCATATGATCCAAGAAGAGAAAGTATGTTAGCTTATGCCTCTCCCTCATATGAAATTGCAATGACGACTACCGGTCTTATTAACAATTGCCTAGGATAATTCCGCACACCAACCCATCATTATTCCACACTCGCTATTTATAATATTTAGTAATATATTTTAACTTATGATAGCAGAACCTGCTTTTATATTTTAGCTCTCCGATATCATGCAAAGTTATCCTCTTCATACCCACAACGTAGTTTTATTTCTCGTTTCTAGTTGGAAGCAAACGTTCAGTGTATGTAGAGTCGTATCACTAGCAGATAGGACCTGAGAGAATATTGATCTTACCTTTAGCTCTTTGTGGGTTCGACGCTCCATACTTATCACTTCCACCTTTGGAAATTGCTACAATGATTCCCTGCACTTGGGGATTATCAAGCTCTTTTCTGGCGCCGTTGCCGGGAAGCAATAGCGTGGGGTTGATATTTTCGTGTATGCTTGTTTGGTTTCTTCACTAAGTAGTTTTTGTTTTCCCTTTTTAGTTTTTCTTACTTGTGGGTGAAACATACAAAAAAATCAAAAAATGAAAATACAAAAAGATGCACTTACCTCATAAGCCTAAACAGTTTTTCAAAAAGAGAAGTGACTGGAAAGTTATGCATTGGAGAAGTGAGAGTCGACCTTGAGCACTTGTGTTCATGCTCATGTAAACAATGTAGAATTTTTCATGGAAGTTTCTCTGTAAATAATTATCCCCTTGTATATATCCATTGTATTATAAAAATAATGTGCCAAGCTTTGGTTTTAGGATGATTAGATTGCTAGTTTACTATGTGCAGTACAAAAACAGAAACTTTGGTTGTAGCGCGTGAATTTACATTTTTTACTGGAAGGTCAAATGGGTCTGAAACTTTTTGCACATTACCTCTGTACAATTTTTTAAAAGTTTCATATTTTTTTAGAATTTTTTGGAGTTACAGAAGTTTACTAAATTTCCAGATTTCTACAGACTGTCCTGTTTTTGATAGATTCTGTTTTCTATGTGTTGTTCGCTTATTTTGATGAATCTATGGGTAGTATCGAGGGGTATGAACCATGGTGAAGTTGGAATGCAGCAGATAAAGTGCTAATATGAAATTGGAATGAGTTTACAACAGTACCTAAAGGTAATGATTTGCTTTAGTATACTAACGGATCTCACAAAGTTTTTGTTAAGTTTTGTGTAGATGAAGTGTTCGAAGAACGAGGAGTTACCGATGTGAGAAGAATAAAGAGAGGCAAGAGTTCAAGCTTGGGGATGCCCAAGGCACACCAAGTAAATACTTCAAGGATAGTCAGGCATCTAAGCTTGGAGATGCCCTAGTTGGCATCCCATCTTTCTTTTTCAACAAATTATCGGTATACCTCGGTTTTTGTTTTGTTCACATGATTTGTGTCCTTTGTGTTTTTCTTTTTCTTAGAACCATGCTAGTATGAGATAGCCCTTCATTGATTTATAGAATGCTTCATGTGATTCACTTATATATTTTGACTATGATCTTATAGAATGCTCTTTGTGCTTCACTTAAATCTTTTGAGTATGGTTTTATAGAATGCTTCTTATGCTTCACTTATATATTTTGCGCTTGGATATTGGTTAGTCTATGTTAATAGTAGAATGATCCATGAACTTCACTTATATCTTTTGGAGTATGAATAATACTATCATCTAAAGTGGGTTTGGAAGAGTGTCAACTTTGGGAATTAGTGATCCCACTATTTTGGAGGGTGTTGAATCTCAGTGTGATATTTATGAAAGTGGATTTGGAAGAGTGTCAACTTTAGTTAGTAATGATTCCACTATTTCGGAAGAGGTTCCAATTGATTATGAGAACAAAGTTGCTATCTATGATGATTATTGTGATGACATGTATGCTATAGAGAATAATTTTAACCATGAAACTTGTTATCATGATTTTAATTTTCAATTGGATTATGCCTCACATGCCAGTTATTTTGTTGAGTTTGCTCCCACTATTACGAATGAGAAGAATTTTGCTTATGTGGAGAGTAGTAAAATTTCTATGCTTGTAGATCATGAAAAGAATGCCTTATGTGATGGTTATATTGTTGAACTCAATCATGAAGCTACTGAAAATTATTATGAGGAAGGAATACATGCTTGTAGGAGTTACAGTAATATCAAGTTTCCTCTCTATGTGCTTAAAGTTTTGACGTTATACTTGTTTTGCCTTCCTATGCTAGTTGATTCGTGTTACTATAAATTGTGTGCTCATAAAATCACTAGGAATAGGAAGTGGTTTAGATTTAAATGTGCTAGTAATATTCTTCATGATGCTCTCTTTATGTTTCAATTCTTATCTTTTATGTAAGCATCATTGAAATCATCATGCCTAGCTAAAAGGCATTAAAGAAAAGCGCTTGTTGGGAGACAACCCAATATTTACCCTTAATATTTTCGTGTGTTCACATGATTAAGATACTATAGTAATCATGTTTTATAGCTTTTGTTTCAATAAAGTGCCAAGTAAGACCTTTGGGAAGACTTGGGTGAAAGTTAATGTGATCTTGCTGTAAAAAACAGAAACTTTGCGCTCACGAGATTAGGTATCATTTTTTTTACAGAAAAGTGATTTTGAGTTGATTATTTTCGAATAAGATTAATATACAAATTTCTCACGTCCACCAATTTATTTCATAATTTTTGGAGTAGCAGAAGTATGGTTGCTGTTCAGATCATTACAGACTGTTCTGTTTCTGACAGATTCTGTTTTCATTGCGTAGTTTGCTTGTTTTCTAGTTTCTGTGGCTTATATTGCTCAATATAGATTGTAGAAATGATATGGTACAGTAGGCATTGTGTGAGAACAATTATGAATCTTGTCTTTGACAGTACCAAAGTGAATGATCTTTATCATACTAACCCATCTCACGAAGTTCCGTTAAGTTTTCTGTTTGAAGTTTTCACGTTTTGAGTGAGATATCGATATGAGGAGAATAAGGAGTGGAAATACCCTAAGCTTGGGGATGCCCGAGGCACCCCAAGGTAATATTCAAAGAAGACTCAAGCGCCTAAGCTTGGGGATGCCCCGGAAGGCATCCCCTCTTTCGTCTTCAAAACTATCAGTATACCTTACTCGGAGCTATATTTTTATTCGTCACATGATATGTGTTTTGCTTGGAGCATATTTTCAATTTTACTTGTTGTTTGAATAAAATCATTGGATCTTAATTCTTGAATGAAAAATAATCCTCCCATGGCTAGTTAATTATTTGACTACTCAGTGTTCTTCACTTATATCTTTTTGGAGTAGTTTGTCATTTACTCACGTGCTTCACGTATATCCTATGAGTAAATGGTTGAATGAATTGAATATCATAAATCTGAATTTATATATGTTTCATATGCTTATAACATGGGGAGTAATGACTTCACACATAATAAGTATAGGTAGTAAACTTACTGAAAGTTAGCAAACGCAGAATTGGTCTTGAACAATTCATAAAAGAATATTAAAGGATGAGAGATTTCACATATAAATATACTATCTTGGACATCTTTTGTAATTGTGAGCACTCATTAAAATATGACATGCTAAAAAGATGTTGTTGGACAAGGAAGACAACTTAATGAGTTATGTTTTCCTATATCTGAAACGTTATATTGTCTTTGATCATCCAACATGTTGAGCTTGCCTTTCCTTCTCATGCTAGCCAAATTCTTTGCACCAAGTAGAAATACTACTTGTGCTTCCAAACATCCCTTAAACCAGTTTTGCCATGAGAGTCCACGATACCTACCTATGGATTGAGTAAGGTTCTTCAAGTAAGTTGTCATCGGTGCATGCAATAAAAATTACTCTCTAAATATGTATGATCTATTAGTGTGAAGAAAATAAGCTTTATACAAACTTGTGATAGGGAAGAAATAAAAGCGACAGACTGCATAATAATGGTCTTTATCACAAGCGGAAATATAAAGTGACGTTTTTTGCATTAAGATTTCTGCATCCAACCATAAAAGCGCATGACAACCTCTGCTTCCCTCTGCGAAGGGCCTATCTTTTACTTTTATCTTCTACCCTTATACAAGAGTCATGGTGATCATCACCTTTCCTTTTTACACTTTTTCCTTTCGCGATCCGAATATATATATATATATATATATATATATATATATATATATATATATATATATCCACTTGGATGTAGGTTTTCATAAATTATTATTATTGCCATTACCCTTGAGGTAAACGGTTGGGAGGCGAAACTATAAGCCCCTATCTTTCTCTGTGTCCGGTTAAAACTTTGAACCCATAAATATCACGTGAGTGTTAGCAATTGTGAAAGATTAAATGATAGTTGAGTATGTGGAGTTTGCTAATTCAAAGCTCTTACATAGACCCTTCCTGAAAATAAGATGAATTGAAATTGTTTGGTGACTAAGAGCATAGTTTGTTAGTTTTCAAGAAAGTTTATGATCTATACTTTAACATGTGAATAGCTTGTTACTTGATCATGAGAAGTTTTATGAGTTGAGCTACTATTATGATATATAATGATGCTAGAAAAAGTGATTGGAACTATCATTGGTCAAACGTATGCCCTTGCTAGCATTCACACTTCATAAATTATTTCTTTTATCATTTACCTACTCGAGGACGAGCAGGAATTAAGCTTGGGGATGTTGATACATCTCCAACGTATCTATAATTTATGAAGTATTCATGCCATATTTACAATAGTTTTATATGATTTTGGTATGATTTGATTAGAACTAACCTGGACTGACGTTGTTATCAGCAGAACTACCGTGGTGTTGTTTCTGTGCAGAAATAAAAGTTCTCGGAATGCGCTGAAAATCAATGGAGATTTTTTCTGGAAAATATAAAAATATTGGAACAAAGAGTTACGGGAGGGGAGTCCCGTGGGCCCCACGAGGGTGGGGGCACGCCCCCTGTGCCTCGTGGACTTCCCGTGGGGCCCCCTGACTTCTTATCGATGCCAACCTCTCCTATAAATGCCCAAATCTCAAAAAAATAACCTAAATCGGAAGTTCCGCCGCCGCAAGCCTTTGTAGCCACGAAAAATCTATCTAGGGCCTCTCTGGCACCCTGCCGGAGGGGGCCATCATCACCGGAGGCCATGGGGAAGGATCTCAGAGGGGCCATCATCGCCATGAAGGCCAACGACCAGAGGGGGAACCTCTCCCCATCTAGGGGGCCATGGAGGAGGAAGCACAAGCGGGAGAACCTCTCCTCCTCTCTCTCGGTGGCGCCGGAGTGCCATCGGGAGGGGAATCATCGCCGCGGTGATTGTCTTCATCAACATCACCATCCTCATCTCTTTTACGTGGTCCATTCTCCCACACCCCGCTGTAATCCCTACTTGAACATGGTGCTTTATGCACATATTATGATCCAATGATGTGTTGCCATCCTATGATGTTTTGAGTAGATATCCTTTGTCATTGGGTTGATTGATGATCTAGATTGGTATGAGTTGTATGTTTTATTTTGGTGTTGTCCTATTGTGCCCTCCGTTTCGCGCAAGCGTGAGGGATTCCTGCTGCAGGGTGTTGCAATACGTTCATGATCCGCTTATAGTGGGTTGCTTGAGTGACGGAAGCATAAACCCGAGTAAGGGGGTTGTTTCATATGGGATAAAGGGGACTTGATATGTTAATGCTATGGTTGGGTTTTACCTTAATGATCTTTAGTAGTTGTGGATGTTTGCTAGAGTTCCAATCATAAGTGCATACGATCCAAGAAGAAAAAGTATGTTAGCTTATGCCTCTCACTCATAGAAATTGCAATGACGACTACCGGTCTTGTTAACAATTGCCTAGGATAATTCCGCACACTGACCCATCATTATTCCGCACTCGCTATTTATAATATTTAGTAATATATTCTAACTTTATGATAACATCACCTAATTTTATATTTTAGCTCTCCGATATCATGCAAAGTTATCCTCTTCATACCACTGGTACGCGTCGGTGCTATACAAACGGTTTTAAACCCCTTTCCGCGACGGCATTTGGAACTGTCGCCAAGTGAGTGTGGGCGATAGGGGGTCCTTCCCACACGACCCAGAAACCGTCGGGGATAGGCCCTCCTGGCACACAAGCTGGCTCGTGTATGATCGGGCGAGGCATGGAAACCCAATTGTTTCTGTTCGTATGTACATCCCACATAGTGAATCCCAGAAAAACATTTCCGTTCGTATGTATATCACACGCAGTCAATCCAAGGAGTACGTTTTCATTCTTATGTACATCCCAAACGATTAGGCCGCTATAGTCGTGTGAAAAAGGTGGACATCAACATTTAATCTGTCGATATGTTTGTGATAGGTACGTTATCGCACACGGTTTAAGAATGTAAAATGTGTGCAGTGCCTCTACTAACGCCAATGTGTACATTTTCGTAACTGTGTGTGATTGGTATTCCTATCACACACGCATACTGGTTTGAAACGTTTGTCGTATTACCATGAATCACACACACATATGAGACGAAACCGTGTGTGCGTCCGAAGGGCATCGGAAACGTTTCACGTCAAAGAACCGTCTGTTATCTTTTTTCATCGTACACGCTGATTTCTTTCTAACCGTGTGCACATTATTTTATTCGCTCCTGTAGATTTTTTTGATTGTTATTTATTATTCGAATTGGAATTTTTGAAATATGAAACATGCAATTCAAATTCTCAGCACAATGGTTCAACAATGAATCCATAACTAAAATTGTCGGTACAATATGTTCAGTAATTACAGGATTAGACAACACTTAACTATGATGAACCACAATATTTATAGGCGGTAAAGGTGAAGAGACAAGTGTAAATCATTTTGACTGCCGATGTTGTTGAAGAAGGGGAATGCCCATAATGTGCCTTCCTGCATGCCATAGGCACGAACAACTTTTGTCCAACCCCTTGTGACGATCGCCTGCTCATCCTTCACCGCCTTCAGGAGGACTTCTAGAGCATTATCATGGTAGCATGAATTATATACGTTAACCTTAGTTGCCTCCACTCCGGTCATGTAGTTTGCAAGGTAATCGTCAGTAAATAGCTTCGGAAACCACTGAAAAGAGAAAAATATCATATCATGAGGTCTAATAGAATAACCAGTAAATGTTAGAAGCAACCAGTAAATGTTAGTAGCTAAATGAGATAGCACAAATGATGTAAAATACAACTACCTACATTCCTAAGTATAAGTATTTTTAGAGATTTCAATATGAACTACATACGGATGTATATAGAATTATAGATATAGTTTAGATTAGAATCTAGATTCACTCATTTTGCTCCTTATGTACTCTATATTGGAATCTCTAAAAATACTTAAATTTAGGAATAGATGGTGTATAAGACATGGGATGCATCTAACCTCGACGGCAAACAACAACATCCCCCATTGTAGCCATGTGTAAGTACATGGAAAGCCAATGTTAACTACAATAGGGTTAACATGCATCAAAAATAGCAAATGGTAATAAAACGGCATCATCTGTAGTGATATCTTCATCGCGAATGAGTAGCACGGTAGCAAAGGGACGGATTAAAAAATGGATACAACTGTTAATTGCAATAGGCTTAATAGCATCCTAATTCATGTTTTGTAAGTTTGTAGACATTGAAATACAACTATTTAAAAATGGATACAACTATTAATTGCAACAGGCTTAATGGCCATTGAAATCGGTACTGATAAAATGCAATTGGCAGAGTTAAACATCACAAGGCAGGTGCTGCCAGAGCAGATAATGACCCAGTTGTCTATAAAAAGGTAGGGGAACTAGCTAAAACGTGTTAGGCATGTTTACTACAAGATGCTTAAGACATCGACCGTACAAAACATAGCCATTAATTGCAACTGGTATTGGTAAGATTGAACTAGTGAGTTCATACTTGGTAAGTCCTGAGAGGTACTTGCTGGGGCACTTCATCTTGGCCAGAGCCCGCCCAAAGTCAGCGGCGGCGGAGGCAAGCTCTTCCTCCGGGTCGAAGCGGGGATCAGTGCTCCCGACATGTGTACCTACAAGAAGCAAGTAAATGTTAGAAGCCAAACTGCAATTGCACAAATAATGTAAAATACTGTAAGACATGGGATGCAACTAGCCTCGACGGCAAACAACAGCATCGCCTGTTGTGGCCCTGTGTAAGTACATTGATAGGCATGTTAAGTACAACAGGGTTAGCATCCACCAAAAATAGCAAATGGGCAGCATCTCTAGTATATCTTCATTGCGGAGAGTAGCATGGTAGCAAAGTTTGTTGCTGGTATTGGTAAAACTGAACTGAACAGTTAATACTTGAACATCACACAGTGTGCAGTACTGAAATAAACAAGGCACGAACATGCTTAATACATCAACCATACAAAACATAGCCATTGCAAGTGGTATTGGTAAGATTTAGCTGGTCAGATCATACCTGTTAAGTCCTGGGGGGTAGTCGTTGGGGCACTTCTTCTCGGCCAAAGCCTGCACCATGTCGGCGGCGGTGGAGGCAAGGTGTTCCTCCGGGTCAACACGCACAGTGTCCATTGCGCCATGGACCTCCATCAGCTCCTCGACCTCCACGAGATATGTGGTTGGGCTTGCGTGGTGATGCTTTGTAGGTAGGGACAGTGGGGATTTGGAGGCATGAGGATGTTTCACAGGTGCCATTTAAGCAATCAGGCCGGTGCCATGATGGAGATTGGTGGGTTACCTGACTGGATCCGAGCATAACGTAGATTTGGGGGAGATACTGAGGAAATTTGATGGGTGGGGATGTGGTTGGAGGAATAAATTCTGAAATCGCGTGCCTAATGAAAATTTCGCTGCGAAACTTGAAACTTGGGCGGGGGAAACACACAACGCAGACGAAGCGCATAAAATACTCGTGTGCAAGAAAACAGAAAATTGGCAGTTCCCATCTCCAAAAAAAATGTACACATGTAGTCGATTTTTTCGGTCAAGCAAAAAAACGCACACGGGTACGACATAGAAACCGTGTGTTTTGTGATCTTCTAATGATTAACGCAAAAAAGCGCACATGGTCACACCTGCTAATCAATGCTCAAAGCCCTCAAAGGATGCTCATTATACGTTAATACTACAAACTTAAAGTACTACTGGTAATTTGCTCTAATACTACAAACTTAAACTACTTCTCACATGCTGCCATCGGGGCATGCTGGCCAGACGCCGGCGTTCTCCTTCCCGGCCTTGTAGGCGGCAGCCAACTGTGCTTCGATCTTCGCCAAGCTCTCGTCATCACGGCGTGCGGCCTCTTCTTTATTGCGGTGGTGGGACTCTCTTTTCTTGACTGCTTTCTGCCTTTTCTGATCCTCCTGTGCGGCTTTGGCCATCTCTAGATCCATCGCCCATTCGGCCATGGCAGCCTCAAAGTCCGCCCACATAACTCTATGGCTGGCAGCGGCGATGAACTCAATGCAACGAGATGTCGTCGCTTCCTTACCATGTGTGCGGTCACGGGCGGCGAGGAACGCGGCGCGGCGGGATGCCATCGCTTCCTTACCGGTTAATGTGCATCGCGGTGCCATGAATGACGCTTGGAGAGAGCTTTGGGACGGAGGGGCTGGGCAGCCGTACAGTGCGGTGGATTTTAAGAGCTCAACGACAAACGACAAAGGAAATTAGGCTTCCCTTACAATTTTGCTCGTTCATTATCGCGCACGGTTCATCTTAGTCGCTTCCGGAAACAATGTGCGTTGAGGCTATTGTGTGTTGAGCGTTATGATTGCCCGGAACCCCAGCCATGCGGATCGCGCGTGTGCACCATAGGATGTGCCACGATCAAATGACAATCCATGTCCCTCACATCACATCCGTGTAGCTGTAGCTAGATTGGATTTATATGCGCCAAATGCCTAGAAAACGCACATAATCCCTTAAATATGGTAAATGAGCCTGAAAAATGCCAAATTTGAACACGGTGATTTGCAGGGTGTATGTTCTTTGTAGAAAAAAAACTCCAGGGTAAAAAACAAAGAAAATTTGGATTCCCCTTCAATCTTCGTGATTTCCCTCTCGAAAGCATGGAACTTCCCCGGCGATGGTTCGATTTATGAAGGGCGTGCATGATGACATAAGCCAAACCTTCTCAAATTTTCACCAGGGCATGGTGAGGGCATACCATGGCACCATGCCAGGCGTCATGTTTTTCAATCATTTATTTCATTTTTTTCTATAGTTGAAAACCCAATAAACAAACGTTTGTGGTTGACTATTGCCACACATTTCATCAAAATATCTGTCCATTCCTTGTAAAAGGCATAAATTTACTAAATGGCACGAGCATCATTTTCCAAAATGTTCTTGTGCACCCTTTCATGCACCGATTGTTTGAACTTGAATTATGTGCATTAATGCCTAGAAAATGCACATAATCCCCTAAATATGGTAAATGAACCCGGAAAAGTGACAAATTTGAACGTGGTGATTTGCAGGGTGTATGTACATCTTAGAAGAAAAAACTCATGGACAAAGGACAAAGGAAATTTGGATCCCCCTTCAATCTTGGTGATTTCCCTCTCGAAACCATGAAACTTCCTCGGTGATGGTTCGATTTATGAAAGGAGTGCATGTTGACATAAGGATAACATTCTCAAATTTTTACCAGGGCATGGTGAGGCCATACCATGGCACCATGCTGGGCATCATGTTTTTCAAGCATTTACTTCATTTTTTGTATACCCAGTAAACCATGTGTTTATGGTTGACTATATATTGCCACACATTTCCTTGAAATATCTGTCAATTCCTTGTAAAAGGCATGAGAATTTACTAAATGGCACGAGGATGGTTTTCCAGACCGTTCTTGTGCACCTTTTCATGCACCGATTGTTCGAATTTGAATTATGTGCATTAATGCCTAGAGAATGCAAATAATCCCCTAAATATGGTAAATGAACAAGGAAAAGTGTCAAATTTGAATGTGGTGATTTGCAGGGTGTATGTTCATCGTAGAAAAAAACTCATGGACAAAGGACAAAGGAAATTTGGATCCCCCTTCAATCTTGGTGATTTCCCCTCGAAACCATGGAACTTCCTCGATTATGGTTTGATTTATGAAAGGCGTGCATGACGACATAAGGATAACAATCTCAAAATTTTACCAGGGCATGGTGAGGCCATACCATGGCACCACGCCACGTGTCATGTTTTTCAAGCATTTATTTCATATTTTGTATAGTTGTTACCCAGAAAATGGCACATTTATGGTTGACTATTGCCACACATTTCCTTGAAATATTTGTCCATTCCTTGTAAAAGGCATGAGAATTTACTAAATGGCACGAGGATGGTTTTCCATACCGTTCTTGTGCACCTTTTCATGCACCGATTGTTCGAATTTGAATTATGTGCATTAATGCCTAGAGAACGCAAATAATCCCCTAAATATGGTAAATGAACACGGGAAAGTGTCAAATTTGAACGTGGTGATTTGCAGGGTGTATGTTTATCATAGAAAAAAACTCATGGACAAAGGACAAAGGAAATTTGGGTCCCCCTTCAATCTTGCTGATTTCCCCCACGAAGCCATGGAGCTTCCTCGGTGATGGTTCGATTTATGAAAGGCGTGCATGACGACATAAGGAAAACATTCTCAAATTTTTACCAGGGCATGGTGAGGCCAAACCATGGCACCATGTCAGGCGTCATGTTTTCCAAGCATGTATTTCATTTTTGTATACATTAATTCCGGGTTCGTTTGGCCTTTTTATACATTATTTGAATTTCTAGGCATTTAATGTGCATAATTCAAAGTTGAACTACAAGCACGTGCTCTAGTGCACCAAAGTTGGTTGAAAAATCACATGTGTGTCCTTGGGAGAATTTCTAGGTCCCATGCAAGAAGTGGGAATGAAATTCAAACATCTGGGCGTCGTGGCTTGGTCAGAAAGATTGAGAAACTTGGTTTTTTAATTCATCTAAATCTAAAACACGCCTGAAAATCATGAAACTTGGCATGGTGGCTGACATGGCACCAACATGCTGTGGTAATTTTTTTGGCCGAATTGGGACAAGCTTTGGTATAAGCTGCTTGCAAACCGGAGCTTCTCTCAAGAAGGCTCGTGGTTCTGAGAGGGAATGTGTCACCTCCGTGTGGGAAACGACATACGTACACGTACTGCCTTCTCCCGCCTTAATTTGTTTACACAGGTAGATTAGACCAAATAGAAGTATCGTGCTAAATTTTGGAATTATTCCGGGTTTGTTTGGCCGCTTTTGTACATTGATTGAATTTCTGGGTATTTAATGTGCATAATTCAAATTTGAACTACAAGCACATGCTCCAGTGCACCAAAGTTGGTTGAAAAATCACATGTGTGTCCTTGGGTGAATTTCTAGGACCCATGCAAGAAATGAGAATGAAATTCAAACATCTGGGCGTCGTGGCTCGGCCGAAAAGATTGAGAAACTTTGTTTTATAATTCCTATAAATCCAAAACATGCCTGAAAATCATGAAACTTGGCATGGTTTCATGACATTGGCACCAACATGTTGTGGTATTTTTTCTGTCCAATTTGCGAAGGTGCACACATTAAAAATCAACAAATTCATTTTGGAACAAGTGTTGTCACGTTACAAATCGAAAACACAACTATTATTGAAACCATGGGCGTTCTACTTACCAATTATGTGCCACCACGCGTCCCTTTTTTATTGGCTAGGAGGTGCCATGCGGGGTAGCTATTTGAGTACGGGAGGCGTGCGATATGACCCCTGCGTGTGCTCATCGGGAGGAGAGCCCTTTGACCTCTATCCGCAGCGCACCTCCCTCCCAACGTCTCCACTAATGGCGCCCGAGCCCCTGTTTCACGGTGTGGCTATGTCTCACTGGACTAAGATTTAAGAGAGAAAAGTGAAAATCTGAAAAGATAGTTTTGCACGGATCTTACATCAAGATCCGACGGACCTATATAGCATCGATCGTGACTTATAGCAAGCATGATGAATATAAGGACGATGACATTGGATAATAATTGTCTTACATATCTGGGAAGATAACTAAAAAAGCCACATGTGGCTACGCCCGAAATACACAAGGGCAAAAGAAGAAGGAAGACACATACAACGATCTGGCTCGTTGATCTCTACTTTCTTGATGCGCTGCAGGTCGCGGAGACTAGTTCTCGCCGCGAGGGGCGATGATCTCTTTCATGAGTTTCGTGTCCTTAATACGCTGCTCGGAAGCAACCGCGGATTCCTCCACCAACCTTTCACGCTCGATGTGGAGCATGTCATTCTCGTCCATAAGTTTCTTGACGATGATGCCCGTCCTCTTCAACAAGGCAGGGGTCTCCTCTATCTGCTCCGCCCTTCCGCTGAACTTCGCCCTCAGCATGTCGCGGTTGTCTCGGAGTTGTTCAAATGAGGCAATCAACTCGTCCTGCAGCTTCATCCAGCCGGAGATCTGATCCATCTGGCTATGGACGATCGTATGCATGCGCCTATAAGAGTCCTCGCCTGCCCCGAGAGATTTTCCCAGGCTGCCACGGCGCGGGAGGACATCTATGCTGCATTCGCGGCACGACAGGACATCTCTGCTACTTCCGCAGCGCGACCGGATCAGTCTGCTGCATCCACGGTGCAGCGGGACCTCCGTGCTGCTTCGGCCGTGCGGCAAGACCTCCATGCTGCTTCGGCGGTGCGGCGGGACATGTCGGCTGCTTTCGTGGCTAAGTGAGACATCTCTCGTGCTTCCGCTTCCATGCTCGCCTCTCCGTGGTGGTAATCTCTCGACCGAGAACTCAATCTGGCCATGGCAGACGCAAGAGAATGATGCTAAATGACTTGTTTGCTTTTGTGGATGAGGAGGTGAGGAAGGAATGTGCAGTCATCTTGGCATAGTACATTATTTATAACCGAGTACTAATACGCTCCTAAGTGGGAAACCGTTTAGGTTTTGATCAGTGTGAACAGGTTTGCAATTTGGAAAGTGACAGGACGCAAGCTCAAAATTTATTGATGGTTCTATAATTTCTAAGTGCGGCACTATTCCCGGACGACGTAACATGGGCACGCTTCTCGGCCGCGTACGTGGCATTTGGTGCACCGCAATCGGCAATGTCAGCACACGTCTTGTTCCAAGAGCCGTGCGCGCTCGCTATTACCATTGCGCACGCTTCTTTTAATTAGAATGTGTGCCCGTCTAGCGCACACACGTTGATCTGTCTAACTGTTTCTGTTTGTTGTGGCTAATCACAAACAGTTTATCCGTGTGAAGTGTATGCCATCAATCGCACACACCTTTGATCTGGCTGACCGTTTATGTTCTGTTGCCTAATCGCAAACAGTTAATCCTTCTGAAGTGTATGCCCTCAATCGCACACACCTTTATCTAGCTGTCCATTTTAGTTGTTCCTCCTCATCACAAACAATTCATCCGAATGAACCGTATGATGTGTATCGCACACGCCTTCATCTGGTTGCAAATTTCTTTTGTTCCTCCTCATTGCAAATAGTTAATTGAACTGAACCGTATGGCCTGCATCGCACATGCAACTAAAAGCTAAACCGTGTTTGATGCATCTGTCATCGCAAACGTTTTAGGCATTTTTGACGATTCTCTGACACTACCGTTTGCGATTATTGCATCACACACTGTTTCTCGAAGAGCCTTTGATCGTAGTGTCGCGTTAGCAGCATCCTGCAGTTGTGTACCCACAACGTAGTTTTATTTATCGTTTCTAGTTGGAAGCAAACGTTCGATATACATAGAGTCGTGTCAGTGGCAGATATGACTTGAGAGAATATTGATCTTACCTTTAGCTCCTTGTGGGTTCGACACTCCATACTTATCACTTCCACCTTTGGTAATTGCTACGATGATTCCCTGCACTTGGGGATTATCAGCGAGCGGAAAACTTCTTCAAACAGTTGTGGCCCAACAGGCGGCTTATTCATATAGTCTTGATCGTATCCACTCAACACCACGTCCAAGCAGGAGTTATAGCAGGCATATTGATGAACCGGCCGTGTCAAGCAGTGAGCGGCACCGCAATCAGCCTCGTAGGCCTGACCCGCCACGCACTGGTAATGATGCTCAGGCTTTGGTAGACCAAGGCAGAGCGCGACGTGAGGCGGAGCTGGCGGCTCAGTTGGCAGCTCAACAGCAATCTTCGGTTTATCCTTTAGCGTCCGTGGAGGCAGGAGTGACCTCTAGAACCTTGGGTGTGCCATGTTTAATGTCGGCTCTACGCAATGAGCGCTTGCCTAAGAATTTCAAGGGCCCCCGTAAGGTGCCTAATTACACGGCGGATCAGCCCCTGGAGGCTTGGATTGAGAGTTATGAGATGGCTATGGAGATGCTGGATGTCGGTGATAGTGCATGTGCCAAATATTTCACCATGATGTTGGGATGGGCCGGCTCGTACTTGGTTGAAAAGCTTGCCCGCTAACTCTATTGGATCATGGGCAGAGTTGAAGAGGCATTTTATTCAAAATTTTAAAGACACATGCAAGCAACCTATGTCGATTCTGGATTTGGATTCTTGCGTTAAAAGTGAAGGAGGTCAACAACCCATTGGGTGCACAAGATCTCATCTATCATACACTCATCAGATAGTATCAATGCCGGTTATGTAGTCCTGATGTTGGAGAAAAATTGCCGTTTCATCCCCCTTAAGCAGAAGCTGGGGCGGCTTAAATGCCACTGCAACAACATGGGGGAGCTAATGGCGGCTCTCGTCAAATATGCCGACTCTGATAGTACCAAGGACCCCGAGTCTGATGATGAGAAGTCGGGTAAGGGAAAGAAGGGCGGCAATATGAAAGGGCAGCAACATAACCCGGCAGGTCAAGGTTGCAATGGTAAGCGCAAGGCTGATGGTAATTTAGACTTTGTGGCTAACACCAATATGCAGAATAGTAATCAGCATCATAAGGGAAAACTGTCCTCGTTTGGAGGACCAAGATTTAACCTTGAGGCGATGATGAATCAGCCTTGCCCAAAACACGGTACGCACGAGAAGCCAGCTACTCATCTGTGGAAGGATTGCTTCATTATGAAGGTCTAAGTCAATGACTATTGTCAATGGTGAGTTTCACATATGCAGGGTTACAGGGGTGTTTCGGCAGTGCGTTTCGCCTGAGGAGGGCCATGAAATTTTAAGGGAGATTCATGAAGGAGATTGCGGTCATCATGTCGGCTCTAAGTCTCTCGTTGCTAAGGCCTTTTGTCACGGGTTTTATTGGCTGACGGCTCATGCTGATGCAGAGGATCTGGTCAGTAAGTGTGATGGTTGTCAGAAATTTTCAAGACAAGCTCATGTGTCGGCTCAAGAGTTGAGGATGATTCCAATTACTTGGCCGTTTGCAGTCTGGGGGCTGGGTATGGTTGGGCCTTTCAAAAGGTCCAAGGATAAAAAGACCCACCTCTTGATGGCGGTTGACAAGTTTACAAAGTGGGTTGAGGTTGAGCCGGTCAGCAAATGTGATGCAGCCACAATGGTTCAATTCATCAAAAAGGTGATCTTTTGTTTTGGATATACTCATAGTATCATCACTGATAATGGTACTAATATGTCTAAAGGAGCAATGAAAGAATTCGATCAACAAGAGCATATCCGGCTTGATGTGTCATCAGTGGCTCACCCCCAGTCTAATGGCCAAGCTGAATGAGCTAATCAGGAAATCTTGAGAGGCATCAAGCCCCGACTTATGGTTCCTTTGTAGAGGACACTGGGTTGTTGGGTGGAGGAGTTGCCCTCAGTGCTTTGGGGTATCAATACTACCCCCAAGAGATATATGGGTTACACGCCTTTCTTCATGGTTTACGGAGCTGAGGCGGTTCTCCCTAGTGGCATACGTCATGATTCGCCTCATGTGGCTGCTTATGTTGAAGCTGATAATGAGAAAGCACGTCAGGATGCTATTGACCTGTTAGATGAGGAGCGTGACCTTGCGGCGGCCCGTTCGGCGATTTACCAGCAAGATCTGTGTTGTTATCACAGTCGTCGGTTTAAAACCATGACCTTTCAAGAAGGCGATTTGGTGCTCCGGCTCATCCAGGATCAAACTGACATGCACAAGTTGTCTATAACAAGGTAGGGGAACTAGCTAAAACGTGTTAGGCATGTTTACTACAAGATGCTTAAGACATCGACCGTACAAAACATAGCCATTAATTGCAACTGGTATTGGTAAGATTGAACTGGTGAGTTCATACTTGGTAAGTCCTGAGAGGTACTTGCTGGGGCACTTCATCTTGGCCAGAGCCCGCCCAAAGTCAGCGGCGGCGGAGGCAAGCTCTTCCTCCAGGTCGAAGCGTGGATCAGTGCTCCCGACATGTGTACCTACAAGAAGCAAGTAAATGTTAGAAGCCAAACTGCAATTGCACAAATAATGTAAAATACTGTAAGACATGGGATGCAACTAGCCTCGACGGCAAACAACAGCATCGCCTGTTGTGGCCCTGTGTAAGTACATTGATAGGCATGTTAAGTACAACAGGGTTAGCATCCACCAAAAATAGCAAATGGGCAGCATCTCTAGTATATCTTCATTGCGGAGAGTAGCATTGTAGCAAAGTTTGTTGCTGGTATTGGTAAAACTGAACTGAACAGTTAATACTTGAACATCACACAGTGTGCAGTACTGAAATAAACAAGGCACGAACATGCTTAATACATCAACCATACAAAACATAGCCATTGCAAGTGGTATTGGTAAGATTTAGCTGGTCAGATCATACCTGTTAAGTCCTGGGGGGTAGTCGTTGGGGCACTTCTTCTCGGCCAAAGCCTGCACCATGTCGGCGGCGGTGGAGGCAAGGTGTTCCTCCGGGTCAACACGCACAGCGTCCATTGCGCCATGGACCGCCATCAGCTCCTCGACCTCCACGAGATATGTGGTTGGGCTTGCGTGGTGATGCTTTGTAGGTAGGGACGGTGGGGATTTGGAGGCATGAGGATGTTTCACAGGTGCCATTTAAGCAATCAGGCCGGTACCATGATGGAGATTGGTGGGTTACCTGACTGGATCCAAGCATAACGTAGATTTGGGGGAGATACTGAGGAAATTTGATGGGTGGGGATGTGGTTGGAGGAATAAATTCTGAAATCGCGTGCCTAATGAAAATTTCGCTGCGAAACTTGAAACTTGGGCGGGGGAAACACACAACGCAGACGAAGCGCATAAAATACTCGTGTGCAAGAAAACAGAAAATTGGCAGTTCCCATCTCCAAAAAAAATGTACACATGTAGTCGATTTTTTCGGTCAAGCAAAAAAACGCACACAGGTACGACATAGAAACCGTGTGTTTTGTGATCTTCTAATGATTAACGCAAAAAAGCGCACATGGTCACACCTGCTAATCAATGCTCAAAGCCCTCAAAGGATGCTCATTATACGTTAATACTACAAACTTAAAGTACTACTGGTAATTTGCTCTAATACTACAAACTTAAACTACTTCTCACATGCTGCCATCGGGGCATGCTGGCCAGACGCCGGCGTTCTCCTTCCCGGCCTTGTAGGCGGCAGCCAACTGTGCTTCGATCTTCGCCAAGCTCTCGTCATCATGGCGTGCGGCCTCTTCTTTATTGCGGTGGTGGGACTCTCTTTTCTTGACTGCTTTCTGCCTTTTCTGATCCTCCTGTGCGGCTTTGGCCATCTCTAGATCCACCGCCCATTCGGCCATGGCAGCCTCAAAGTCCGCCCACATAACTCTATGGCTGGCAGCGGCGATGAACTCAATGCAGCGAGATGTCGTCGCTTCCTTACCATGTGTGCGGTCACGGGCGGCGAGGAACGCGGCGCGGTGGGATGCCATCGCTTCCTTACCGGTTAATGTGCATCGCAGTGCCATGAACGACGCTTGGAGAGAGCTTTGGGACGGAAGGGCTGGGCAGCCGTATAGTGCGGTGGATTTTAAGAGCTCAACGACAAACGACAAAGGAAATTAGGCTTCCCTTACAATTTTGCTCGTTCATTATCGCGCACGGTTCATCTTAGTCGCTTCCGGAAACAATGTGCGTTGAGGCTATTGTGTGTTGAGTGTTATGATTGCCCGGAACCCCAGCCATGCGGATCGCGCGTGTGCACCATAGGATGTGCCACGATCAAATGACAATCCACGTCCCTCACATCACATCCGTGTAGCTGTAGCTAGATTGGATTTATATGCGCCAAATGCCTAGAAAACGCACATAATCCCTTAAATATGGTAAATGAGCCTGAAAAATGCCAAATTTGAACACGGTGATTTGCAGGGTGTATGTTCTTTGTAGAAAAAAAAACTCCAGGGTAAAAAACAAAGAAAATTTGGATTCCCCTTCAATCTTCGTGATTTCCCTCTCGAAAGCATGGAACTTCCCCGGCGATGGTTCGATTTATGAAGGGCGTGCATGATGACATAAGCCAAACCTTCTCAAATTTTCACCAGGGCATGGTGAGGGCATACCATGGCACCATGCCAGGCGTCATGTTTTTCAATCATTTATTTCATTTTTTTCTATAGTTGAAAACCCAATAAACAAACGTTTGTGGTTGACTATTGCCACACATTTCATCAAAATATCTGTCCATTCCTTGTAAAAGGCATAAATTTACTAAATGGCACGAGCATCATTTTCCAAAACGTTCTTGTGCACCCTTTCATGCACCGATTGTTTGAACTTGAATTATGTGCATTAATGCCTAGAAAATGCACATAATCCCCTAAATATGGTAAATGAACCCGGAAAAGTGACAAATTTGAACGTGGTGATTTGCAGGGTGTATGTACATCTTAGAAGAAAAAACTCATGGACAAAGGACAAAGGAAATTTGGATCCCCCTTCAATCTTGGTGATTTCCCTCTCGAAACCATGAAACTTCCTCGGTGATGGTTCGATTTATGAAAGGAGTGCATGTTGACATAAGGATAACATTCTCAAATTTTTACCAGGGCATGGTGAGGCCATACCATGGCACCATGCTGGGCATCATGTTTTTCAAGCATTTACTTCATTTTTTGTATACCCAGTAAACCATGTGTTTATGGTTGACTATATATTGCCACACATTTCCTTGAAATATCTGTCCATTCCTTGTAAAAGGCATGAGAATTTACTAAATGGCACGAGGATGGTTTTCCAGACCGTTCTTGTGCACCTTTTCATGCACCGATTGTTCGAATTTGAATTATGTGCATTAATGCCTAGAGAATGCAAATAATCCCCTAAATATGGTAAATGAACAAGGAAAAGTGTCAAATTTGAATGTGGTGATTTGCAGGGTGTATGTTCATCGTAGAAAAAAACTCATGGACAAAGGACAAAGGAAATTTGGATCCCCCTTCAATCTTGGTGATTTCCCCTCGAAACCATGGAACTTCCTCGATTATGGTTTGATTTATGAAAGGCGTGCATGACGACATAAGGATAACAATCTCAAAATTTTACCAGGGCATGGTGAGGCCATACCATGGCACCACGCCACGTGTCATGTTTTTCAAGCATTTATTTCATATTTTGTATAGTTGTTACCCAGAAAATGACACATTTATGGTTGACTATTGCCACACATTTCCTTGAAATATTTGTCCATTCCTTGTAAAAGGCATGAGAATTTACTAAATGGCACGAGGATGGTTTTCCATACCGTTCTTGTGCACCTTTTCATGCACCGATTGTTCGAATTTGAATTATGTGCATTAATGCCTAGAGAACGCAAATAATCCCCTAAATATGGTAAATGAACACGGGAAAGTGTCAAATTTGAACGTGGTGATTTGCAGGGTGTATGTTTATCATAGAAAAAAACTCATGGACAAAGGACAAAGGAAATTTGGGTCCCCCTTCAATCTTGCTGATTTCCCCCACGAAGCCATGGAGCTTCCTCGGTGATGGTTCGATTTATGAAAGGCGTGCATGACGACATAAGGAAAACATTCTCAAATTTTTACCAGGGCACGGTGAGGCCAAACCATGGCACCATGTCAGGCGTCATGTTTTCCAAGCATGTATTTCATTTTTGTATACATTAATTCCGGGTTCGTTTGGCCTTTTTATACATTATTTGAATTTCTAGGCATTTAATGTGCATAATTCAAATATGAACTACAAGCACATGCTCTAGTGCACCAAAGTTGGTTGAAAAATCACATGTGTGTCCTTGGGAGAATTTCTAGGTCCCATGCAAGAAGTGGGAATGAAATTCAAACATCTGGGCGTCGTGGCTTGGTCAGAAAGATTGAGAAACTTGGTTTTTTAATTCATCTAAATCTAAAACACGCCTGAAAATCATGAAATTTGGCATGGTGGCTGACATGGCACCAACATGCTGCGGTAATTTTTTTGCCGAATTGGGACAAGCTTTGGTATAAGCTGCTTGCAAACCGGAGCTTCTCTCAAGAAGGCTCGTGGTTCCGAGAGGGAATGTGTCACCTCCGTGTGGGAAACGACATATGTACACGTACTGCCTTCTCCCGCCTTAATTTGTTTACACAGGTAGATTAGACCAAATAGAAGTATCGTGCTAAATTTTGGAATTATTCCGGGTTTGTTTGGCCGCTTTTGTACATTGATTGAATTTCTGGGTATTTAATGTGCATAATTCAAATTTGAACTACAAGCACATGCTCCAGTGCACCAAAGTTGGTTGAAAAATCACATGTGTGTCCTTGGGTGAATTTCTAGGACCCATGCAAGAAATGAGAATGAAATTCAAACATCTGGGCGTCGTGGCTCGGCCGAAAAGATTGAGAAACTTTGTTTTGTAATTCCTATAAATCCAAAACATGCCTGAAAATCATGAAACTTGGCATGGTTTCATGACATTGGCACCAACATGTTGTGGTATTTTTTCTGTCCGATTTGCGAAGGTGCACACATTAAAAATCAACAAATTCATTTTGGAACAAGTGTTGTCATGTTACAAATCGAAAACACAACTATTATTGAAACCATGGGCGTTCTACTTACCAATTATGTGCCACCAAGCGTCCCTTTTTATTGGCTAGGAGGTGCCATGCAGGGTAGCTATTTGAGTACGGGAGGCGTGCGATATGACCCCTGCGTGTGCTCATCGGGAGGAGAGCCCTTTGACCTCTATCCGCAGCGCACCTCCCTCCCAACGTCTCCACTAATTGCGCCCGAGCCCCTGTTTCACGGTGTGGCTATGTCTCACTGGACTAAGATTTAAGAGAGAAAAGTGAAAATCTGAAAAGATAGTTTTGCACGGATCTTACATCAAGATCCGACGGACCTATATAGCATCGATCGCGACTTATAGCAAGCATGATGAATATAAGGACGATGACATTGGATAATAATTGTCTTACATATCTGGGAAGATAACTAAAAAAGCCACATGTGGCTACGCCCGAAATACACAAGGGCAAAAGAAGAAGGAAGACACATACAATGATCTGGCTCGCTGATCTCTACTTTCTTGATGCGCTGCAGGTCGCGGAGACTAGTTCTCGCCGCGAGCGGCGATGATCTCTTTCATGAGTTTCGTGTCCTTAATATGCTGCTCGGAAGCAACCGCGGATTCCTCCACCAACCTTTCACGCTCGATGTGGAGCATGGCATTCTCGTCCATAAGTTTCTTGACGATGACGCCCGTCCTCTTCAACAAGGGAGGGGTCTCCTCTATCTGCTCCGCCCTTCCGGTGAACTTCGCCCTTAGCATGTCGCGGTCGTCTCGGAGTTGTTCAAATGAGGCAATCAACTCGTCCTGCAACTTCATCCAGCCGGAGATCTGATCCATCTGGCTATGGACGATCGTATGCATGCGCCTGTAAGAGTCCTCGCCTGCCCCGAGAGATTTTCCCAGGCTGCCACGGCGCGGGAGGACATCTATGCTGCATTCGCGGCACGACAGGACATCTCTGCTACTTCCGCAGCGCGACCGGATCAGTCTGCTGCATCCATGGTGCAGCGGGACCTCCGTGCTGCTTCGGCCGTGCAGCAAGACCTCCGTGCTGCTTCGGCGGTGCGGCGGGACATGGCGGCTGCTTTCGTGGCTAAGTGAGACATCTCTCGTGCTTCCGCTTCCATGCTCGCCTCTCCGTGGTGGTAATCTCTCGACCGAGAACTCAATCTGGCCATGGCAGACGCAAGAGAATGATGCTAAATGACTTGTTTGCTTTTGTGGATGAGGAGGTGAGGAAGGAATGTGCAGTCATCTTGGCATAGTACATTATTTATAACCGAGTACTAATACGCTCCTAAGTGGGAAACTGTTTAGGTTTTGATCAGTGTGAACAGGTTTGCAATTTGGAAGGTGACAGGACGCAGGCTCAAAATTTATTGATGGTTCTATAATTTCTAAGTGTGGCACTATTCCCGGACGACGTAACATGGGCACGCTTCTCGGTCGCGTATGTGGCGTTTGGTGCACCGCAATCGGCAATGTCAGCACACGTCTTGTTCCAAGAGCCGTGCGCGCTCGCTATTACCATTGCGCACGCTTCTTTTAATTAGAATGTGTGCCCATCTAGCGCACACACGTTGATCTGTCTAACTGTTTCTGTTTGTTGTGGCTAATCACAAACAGTTTATCCGTGTGAAGTGTATGCCATCAATTGCACACACCTTTGATCTGGCTGACCGTTTTTGTTCTGTTGCCTAATCGCAAACAATTAATCCTTCTGAAGCGTATGCCCTCAATCGCACACACCTTTATCTAGCTGTCCATTTTAGTTGTTCCTCCTCATCACAAACAATTCATCCGAATGAACCGTATGATGTGTATCGCACACGCCTTCATCTGGTTGCCCATTTCTTTTGTTCCTCCTCATCGCAAATAGTTAATTGAACTGAACCGTATGGCCTGCATCGCACATGCAACTAAAAGCTAAACCGTGTTTGATGCATCTGTCATCGCAAACGTTTTAGGCATTTTTGACGGTTCTCTGACACTACCGTTTGCGATTATTGCATCGCACACTGTTTCTCGAAGAGCCTTTGATCGTAGTGTCGCGTTAGCAGCATCCTGCAGTTGTGTACCCACAACGTAGTTTTATTTATCGTTTCTAGTTGGAAGCAAACGTTCGGTATACATAGAGTCGTGTCAGTGGCAGATATGACTTGAGAGAATATTGATCTTACCTTTAGCTCCTTGTGGGTTCGACACTCCATACTTATCACTTCCACCTTTGGTAATTGCTACGATGATTCCCTGCACTTGGGGATTATCAGCGAGCGGAAAACTTCTTCAAACGGTTGTGGCCCAACAGGCGGCTTATTCGTATAGTCGTGATCGTATCCACTCAACACCACGTCCAAGCAGGAGTTATAGCAGGCATATTGATGAACCGGCCGTGTCAAGCAGTGAGCGGCACCGCAATCAGCCTCGTAGGCCTGACCCGCCACGCACTGGTAATGATGCTCAGGCTTTGGTAGACCAAGGCAGAGCGCGACGTGAGGCGGAGCTGGCGGCTCAGTTGGCAGCTCAACAGCAATCTTTGGTTTATCCTTTAGCGTCCGTGGAGGCAGGAGTGACCTCTAGAACCTTGGGTGTGCCATGTTTAATGTCGGCTCTACGCAATGAGCGCTTGCCTAAGAATTTCAAGGGCCCCCGTAAGGTGCCTAATTACACGGCAGATCAGCCCCTGGAGGCTTGGATTGAGAGTTATGAGATGGCTATGGAGATGCTGGATGTCGGTGATAGTGCATGTGCCAAATATTTCACCATGATGTTGGGATGGGCCGGCTCGTACTTGGTTGAAAAGCTTGCCCGCTAACTCTATTGGATCATGGGCAGAGTTGAAGAGGCATTTTATTCAAAATTTTAAAGACACATGCAAGCAACCTATGTCGATTCTGGATTTGGATTCTTGCGTTAAAAGTGAAGGAGGTCAACAACCCATTGGGTGCACAAGATCTCATCTATCATACACTCGTCAGATAGTATCAATGCCGGTTATGTAGTCCTGATGTTGGAGAAAAATTGTCGTTTCATCCCCCTTAAGCAGAAGCTGGGGCGGCTTAAATGCCACTGCAACAACATGGGGGAGCTAATGGCGGCTCTCGTCAAATATGCCGACTCTGATAGTACCAAGGACCCCGAGTCTGATGATGAGAAGTCGGGTAAGGGAAAGAAGGGCGGCAATATGAAAGGGCAGCAACATAACCCGGCATGTCAAGGTTGCAATGGTAAGCGCAAGGCTGATGGTAATTTAGACTTTGTGGCTAACACCAATATGCAGAATAGTAATCAGCATCATAAGGGAAACTGTCCTGGTTTGGAGGACCAAGTTTAACCTTGAGGCGATGATGAATCAGCCTTGCCCAAAACACGGTACGCACGAGAAGCCAGCTACTCATCTGTGGAAGGATTGCTTCATTATGAAGGTCTAAGTCAATGACTATTGTCAATGGTGAGTTTCACATATGCAGGGTTACAGGGGTGTTTCGGCAGTGCGTTTCGCCTGAGGAGGGCCATGAAATTTTAAGGGAGATTCATGAAGGAGATTGCGGTCATCATGTCGGCTCTAAGTCTCTCGTTGCTAAGGCCTTTTGTCACGGGTTTTATTGGCTGACGGCTCATGCTGATGCAGAGGATCTGGTCAGTAAGTGTGATGGTTGTCAGAAATTTTCAAGACAAGCTCATGTGTCGGCTCAAGAGTTGAGGATGATTCCAATTACTTGGCCGTTTGCAGTCTGGGGGCTGGGTATGTTTGGGCCTTTCAAAAGGTCCAAGGATAAAAAGACCCACCTCTTGATGGCGGTTGACAAGTTTACAAAGTGGGTTGAGGTTGAGCCGGTCAGCAAATGTGATGCAGCCACAACGGTTCAATTCATCAAAAAGGTGATCTTTTGTTTTGGATATACTCATAGTATCATCACTGATAATGGTACTAATATGTCTAAAGGAGCAATGAAAGAATTCAATCAACAAGAGCATATCCGGCTTGATGTGTCATCAGTGGCTCACCCCCAGTCTAATGGCCAAGCTGAACGAGCTAATCAGGAAATCTTGAGAGGCATCAAGCCCCGACTTATGGTTCCTTTGTAGAGGACACTGGGTTGTTGGGTGGAGGAGTTGCCCTCAGTGCTTTGGGGTATCAATACTACCCCCAAGAGATATATGGGTTACACGCCTTTCTTCATGGTTTACGGAGCTGAGGCGGTTCTCCCTAGTGGCATACGTCACGATTCGCCTCATGTGGCTGCTTATGTTGAAGCTGATAATGAGAAAGCACGTCAGGATGCTATTGACCTGTTAGATGAGGAGCGTGACCTTGCGGCGGCCCGTTCGGCGATTTACCAGCAAGATCTGTGTTGTTATCACAGTCGTCGGTTTAAAACCATGACCTTTCAAGAAGGCGATTTGGTGCTCCGGCTCATCCAGGATCAAACTGACATGCACAAGTTTATCCCCACCTTGGGAAGGCCCCTTTGTGGTCAGCAAAAATCTGAACAATGACTCATACTACCTTATCAATGTCCGAGACCACAAGGACTCACGCACGTCGGAGGAGGAGACCCGCCGGCCATTGAATATTGCTCATCTTTGGCCTTATTACACCTGAGCCACCGGCTCTCATGATGTACATATTTTGTCAATGTATATATTATAATGAATATAATAAAGCCGGCATACCTGATAATTCATGGCCTCTGTCATTTCATTTATGAGAATATGAGTCTTTATTGTCACTTCATACGATCACTTGGGGGCTTCCTTCTCATTGAGCATAGCTATGACTACCCTCTTGATCCGGCTTGTACGCCAAGATTAAAACATACTTGGGGGCTTCCTGCTCATCGAGCATAGCTATGGATACCCTACTGATCTGGCTTATATGCCTGGAATGAAATATTACTTGGGGGCTTTTTGTTCATGAACAGAGCTTTGACGACCCTTGTAATAGGCTTGGACGCCACGTGTATTCACCAAAAAATCTGGGTTATCCTGCCTTTGTAAGTCTGCCACTCTGCCCAGGTAATCCTAGAATGACTCGTCGTACTCTTGACAGTCAATCTTATAAAGACCCTAAACTTGTCAAAATTAAAACGGCGATTGGTCATGTGAGGCCCGGCTTACAGGTTTGAATGAAGGTTTAACTCAGCGGCTGTGCGGCCCTTGACATCACTTGACTTTGAGGCTTGGCGGCCTATGAAAGCCTTGTTTTCTGATTTATATTTGATTTGAACATTTTTTTAGGTTTGTTTCTTGTGACATATCAATACATGGTTGAAAAACCAATTAGGGCCATGTTGCCTTATGGTTCATGTATGAATTTATCCGAGTGTTATTAACCCGGCCTGGTTTTGGACTTTAAGTCGCCAGGGTATAATGATTATATGCTTAGAGCATTGTGCTCAAAAATTTGGGATGTTACCCCTTGTTGCATGCGGTGTTGTAAGCCGGCGGTATGAATACATTGAACAAGGCGTTGTGCTTCTGTCTTTGGGCTGTTACCCTTACTACACGACGTATGATAAGTCGGCAGTATGAACAAATATCACAGGTATGACATTTATTTTGTTATATGAGGTTTTGACAAACCGGCCCTGATTCTGGACTATTTAATCATCAGTGGTTTTTTGGGTACTATGACCTGCCCTGGGATTAACTGCCAGGGCACTTGTTGTCTGTTTATGTACAGGGAAAAATGACAAATCTGACCTGCATAATTGATAATACCATAAAGCATAAGTGGCAGATCTCCCAATGACGGATCAGCAGTGTTATGCAAACAAAACATGCACGATGGCATGACAGATCAGTATTTAACTAGCCTATTACATGGCTCTGTGAGCCCAAATGAATAATTGTTTTTCAAGCAGATCCTGGTGGTGCAAGTAAAGAGCCGTCCAGCGGATCAGTTCTCCTGGTCTTGGCGGCTTGAAGCCTCTGGGTCATCCCGCGCTGGTTCTTCTTCTCCCTCCATCGTCTGGAAGTCAGGCGATGACCAATTGATACCAGTCAAGGATTGAAATTCAGCGTCGTCATCGATAATCTCTGACGGATTGATTTCCGGGGCAAAAGTATGCTTATGAATTGGAGGGATAAGATCTGCAATCTTGTAAGCCGGTGTGGGCACTTTCTAGTTCTCTGCAGTGTAAGCCGCCTAATACTTGGACATATATGTTTCTTCAACAAGCAGGCTCGCTAAAGGACGCACCTCCTTTACACACGCAGAAAAATCTTTCTTATTAAAAGGAGACCCATCCTCTTTTAAACTGGGGCACCAGTGGCCAGCTCGCCCGGGTCTAATTCTGACTGCCATGCCTTCGGCCCGCTTAAAGCCGTAATGGCACCGGCTCTAGCAGCCGACCGCTTGTTTTCTTCAATTCTGGCTGGCAAGACAAAAATTTGTCTTAACATATGCTGAGAAGAGATGGTGTTTGTTTGCTTGGGGAGATGGCGGCTATTATGCGTTGAGCTCCGGTGTATAGTTGTTCTACTAATGTATAAATTGCCTTGAGCTTTGTCAGCATTTATTTCCCAAGATTGCTGCTTATGGGACCTGCATGGCATATTATGATTGAGTCACTTGGCGGTTTATAACATGGGGAGCGGAAAGTCATTATGATATAAAAAGATCTTACCAAAAATAGCAAAGGTTATTTGATTGATATGATGCTGCAAGTTGGTAAGTTCGATGGTGACCTCCTCCAATGACGCCTTAGCTTTTTTAGCCCTTTGGGTCAGGGCAGCCTTCTCTTCAGCCCAGGCAGTTTTCTCAGTATTAAACTCAGTTTTGATTTTTTTTCATTTTCATCCAAGCTAAACTTGAACTTGGAGTCAGCCTTCTGGGTTTTAGCTTCTTGTGTTTCAAGCCAGGCTTTTAAGTCAGTCAGCTGAGATTGAAATTGACTGGATGCCTCCTGAAAGGAAAGGTCAAAATACATATGCACAATTATGAAACAATATATATTGATAAGTCCCAAGCCCTTTGCAAGCAACAACACTTGCACTTGGGGCTAATGGGTGCAGAAAGTTTCTTTATGAAGTAGTATATATTGATAAGTCCCAAGCCCTTTGCAAGCAACATCACTTGGCACCTGGGGGCTAATGGATGCAAAGCTTATTTTATGGTGCAATGGCAGATGACCCCGATTCATCATTTATCAAAGTTTACCTGGTTTGCAAGGGTGACTAGATGAGATTATTTATCAAGTGATAAGTCCCGGTTTATTCTGATAGATTCAACCGACCCTTGTGGACTACAGCTGCAAGGTTGATCACTTATAACTGAAGACCCGGCTCAACTTAATAGTTTAAGCCGACCCTTGGGGGCTATAGGTTTTGACTCAGATGCATAGCTAAAAGGCTATCTAACAAGTCTACATTATATTTTATTCTATCATATTCAGCAGACTTGGGGGCTAAAGGAATATATCTCATATGAGAGCAAGAATTAATACCTCATGTTTCTAATGCATGTGCTTGACCATGTCAATCTCCAGATCACGGCTGCTGTGTACTTGATTAAAATAGCCGGAGAGAATTTCACTAATGCTTAGATGAGAGTAATTGGCCATGTCAAATTTGACTTTGCGCCTCTCGATCATTTCTTCCTTGGCAGAATGTTTTGCTAGAGCAATATGATTCCCCGATTCTTGAAAACCAGTGTCAGTGATCCGAACTTCCTCAGTGTTTGGTTCTGAAGGCTTAGTTGGGCTTGGCGGTTTAGCACCCAAGAGATCAACAACTATGTGATCAGTAGAGGCACCACGATTTTTTGGTGGCGAGTCATCAGCAGTTTCATCTGGCTGTTGCACGGAGGCCTCGGATATTGGTGCTTGTTTTTTCGGTTCATGAATCTTGGGGTCTTCTGTGGGCTTGTTCATTTTGGCCTTTTTTTGCTAGGCTTTGCTTTCCCACTGCAAGAGGATTTGAAAATTAAGTATGAATTTAGAGATGTTGAAAAACACAGATTAAAGTTGGTATCCAGGGGCAGTCTTGAAAGCCCGAAGCAGAGTCTGAGATGAATCGCCGGACGAAGAGTGAGAGGTCACCTAGTGATTTGAGTCAGAAGTATGAAGTGCTTGATGAATAAAACCCGTTTTAGAATAAATGAAGTTGGAATTTTTAAGTACCTCATTCTGGCGTTTGCGTGGGGCTGGCGTGTTAGGTAAACTGGAGGAAAGTTCTCCGCCTCCACTGGTCTGGGTTCTGCGCCGGTTCTCATGCTGTTGTTGCTTCAAAAAAAGTTGGGATCCAAGTGAGCTAAATGGTGAGAACACCTTACTTTCTGGGTCACGCGTCGAATTTTCTGTCTTGGCAAGGGCTCTGAGTCGGAGGAAATAATTGTTACCTCGTCATCACCCGCCTGGCTGGTCTCCACGTCGCCGTGATAGCAATCAGTGTCAATAAGATGGATGAAAAAAGAGCCAAGGGAATCAAGATCTACCTCTAACTCCTCATCTTCGTCCACGTTAAACATATCAGAAGCAGTGGATTTCTTTTTGTTCTTCTTCATGGCTCTGGTCTTAGACCTGGCCTTCTTAGCGGCTTTTTCATCATATCTCTTATCCCAAAAAGCGGATCCGGCCTGCAAAAGATTACAATAAAGGTTGGGGATATCCAGATTCTATGAACAATGAAGTAAAAAATATAAATCGGACAGACTTACATCCGGTGCTGGGTTAAGTTTGCAGAAGGGATTCAGACCCACTCTGTTGTAGCTCTCCAAGCTTTCGTTGAGAAGAGTTTTGGTCAATTCATTGATTGCTTTATCAGACAAATGTGTTGAACTATAACGCAGTGGATCTTTGGTGTCGCCAGTATATGTACACATTAAACCGGACCGACGGCTTAAAGGTATGATCCCCCAGGCTACCCAGCATCGAACTAGATCAATCCCGGTCAATCCATTGCCCAATAATGCCCTCACCTTTGAGAAGGTAGGTGCAAGTTTGGCCCATTCAACAGTGGTAAGCCGGTCGGGAAGAGGGTGCTTCGGGTTGAACCATTGATCACGAAAGCCTGGTAAAGGATTTTCGTCAGCATGGGAAGTGTCTTTGCAGTAGAACCATGTTTGATTCCAATCCTTGGGATGGCTTGGAAGTTGAGCATAAGGGAAAATGGCATCTCCGCGTCGCTGAATTGAGATCCCTCCAAGTTCCTGACTGGGCCCGCTGGTGAATTCATTCTGGCGGTTCAGGTAAAAGTATTTTTTGAAGAGGTCAATGTTGGGTTCTTCTTGAAGGTATACTTCACAAAAGACTTGGAAATTGCAAATATTGGAAATGGAATTGGGCCCAATGTCTTAAGGATGAAGTTGTAGAAAATGCAGAACATCACGGAAGAATTTTGATCCAGGCGGTGAGAAGCCCCGGTTCATGTGATCAGTGAAAACGATAACTTCATCGTACTGCGGCTGAGTTTTGGCTTCGTCCGATCTAGGAGCACGCCAGTGAATGATGTATTTGGCCGGTAAGAAACCAATCTTGACATAATCTTTGAGCATTGCCTCGGTAACGATGGATAGGACCCAGTGGCATGACGTAATGGTCTTGGTCATGATTGGGTGCACAACCTACACAAGGCGATTCAAGATGTTATTAAACCGACAGATATATGGCGAGTTACAAGTTATTGTTTAAACCGCTATACAAGGATAAAAGCTATGGAGATCCAGTTCAGAATATGCGGATTGTTAAACCGGAGGATTGAATTATGAGGATGAATAAGCTAGCTTGGTTAAACCGGAAGGATATGGCCGGCTTATTGACTTAAGTGGATGATGGCGGCTTAAACGGGGCCTAATGTTATATGATGGGTCATGATACGTCTCCAACGTATCTACTTTTCCAAACACTTTTGCCCTTGTTTTGGACTCTAACTTGAATGATTTGAATGAAACTAACCCAGACTGACGCTGTTTTCAGCAGAACTGCCATGATGTTGTTTTATGTGTAGAAAAGAAAAGTTCTCGGAATGTCATGGAAATCCACGGAGGCACTTTTCAAAATTAATAAGAATTTTTGGCGAAAGAATCAAGGCCAGGGGGGCCACGGGCTGTCCATGAGACATGGGGGCGCCCCCCCTAGGGGCGCACCCTCCTATCTCGTGGGCCCCCCGAACCTCCTCTAACCCCAATTCCAATTCCATATATACCGTCTCGGGGAGAAAAAAATCAAGGAGAAAGTTTCATCGCGTTTCACGACACGGAGCCGCCACCAAGCCCTAATCTCTCTCGGGAGGGCTGATCTGGAGTCCGTTCGGGGCTCTGGAGAGGGGGATTCATCACCGTCGTCATCATCAACCATCCTCCATCACCAATTTCATGATGCTCACCGCCGTGCGTGAGTAATTCCATCGTAGGCTTGCTGGACGATGATGGGTTGGATGAGATTTACCATGTAATCAAGTTAGTTTTGTTAGGGTTTGATCCCTAGTATCCACTATGTTCTGAGATTGATGTTGCTATGACTTTGCTATGCTTAATGCTTGTCACTAGGGCCCGAGTGCTATGATTTCAGATCTGAACCTATTATGTTTTCATGAATATATGTGTGTTCTTGATCCTATCTTGCAAGTGTATAGTCACCTATTATGTGTTATGATCTGATAACCCCGAAGTGACAATAATCGGGATACTTCTCGGTGATAACCGTAGTTTGAGGAGTTCATGTATTCACTATGTGTTAATGCTTTGGTCTGGTTCTCTATTAAAAGGAGGCCTTAATATCCCTCAGTTTCCACTAGGACCCCGCTGCCACGGGAGGGTAGGACAAAAGATGTCATGCAAGTTCTTTTCCATAAGCACGTGTGACTATTTACGGAATACATGCCTACATTACATTGATGAATTGGAGCTAGTTCTATATCACCCTATGTTATAACTATTGCATGAGGAATCGCATCCGGCATAATTATCCATCACTGATCCATTGCCTACGAGCTTTTCACATATTGTTCTTCGCTTACTTACTTTTCCGTTGCTACTGTTACAACTACTACAAAACCCCAAAAACATTTACCTTTTCTGTTGCTACTGTTACCATTACTATCATACCACTCTTGCTACTAAATACTTTGCTGCAGATACTAAGTTATCCAGTTGTGGTTGAATTGACAACTCAACTGCTAATACTCAAGAATATTCTTTGGCTCCCCTTGTGTCGAATCAATAAATTTGGGTTGTACTTCACCCTTGAAAGTTGTTGCGATCCCCTACACTTGTGGGTTATCAAGACTAATTTCTGGCGCCGTTGCCGGGGAGCATAGCTCTATTCTCTGAGTCACTTGGGATTTATATCTGTTGATCACTATGAAGAACTTGAAAGACGCTAAGACCAAGATTTTGCCCTCAACTACGAGGGGAGGTAAGGAACTGCCATCTAGCTCTGCACTAGATTCTCCTTCCGTTATTAGTAAGCTTGCGACACCTAAAGCGGCTACTGCTATGAAATCTGATATGTCGCATGTTATCGATGATGCCACTTCTGCTTTGCATGATACTTATGATGAAACTACTTCTGTGTGTGATACTACTTTGCCATTAGGTGAATTTCTTGATGAACAACTTGCTAGAGTTAGGGGGAATGAAAATATTGAAGAACCTATTATTGATGATAGTGATGATGAATGTTCCCCCAATGATTATGTATTACCTGTTGTTCCTAAGGGTTATGTTATGAACAAAGAAGCTGCTGAAGCTATTCTTGCTTGCAATGATAGAAATGATCTTAAGAAATTATTAGCTAAATGGAAGCAGCAGTCTCTTAATGCTAGAATGAAACCCGATCCTACTTTTGCTACTTCACCTATCTGTGTTACCAATAAGGATTATGAATTCTCTGTTGATCCTGATATTACTACTTTAGTTGAATCTGATCCTTTTTATGGCCTTGAATCTGAAACTATTGTGGCACATCTTACCAAGCTAAATGATATAGCCACCCTATTTACTCATGATGAGAAGTCTCCCTATTTATATATCCTTAAGATATTTCCGTTCTCATTAAAGGGTGATGCTAAGACTTGGTATAATTCTTTGCTCCTGGTTGTGTGCGTAGTCCCCAGGATATGATTTATTACTTCTCTGCTAAATATTTCCCTGCTCATAAGAAACAAGTTGCCTTGCGGGAAATATATAATTTTGTGCAAACCAAAGAAGAGAGTCTCCCACAAGCTTGGGGGAGGCTTCTCAGGTTGCTTTATGCTTTGCCTGATCATCATCTTAAGAAAAATGAAATACTTGATATCTTTTATAATGGACTAACCGATGCTTCCAAGGACCACTTGGATAGTTGTGTTGGTTGTGTTTTCAGGGAAAGAACAGTTGACGAAGCTGAAATACTATTGAATAATATGTTGACTAATTAAAATAATTGGACTCTTCCCGAGCCAGTTCCTGAAGTAATTCCTGAACCAATTGAGCCAACTCCTGAGCCTATTCCTAAACCCACTCCGAAGAAGAGAGGTATTTTATTTCTCAGTCCAGAAGATATGCAAGAGGCAAAGAAATCAATGAAAGAAAAAGGTATTAAAGCTGAAGATGTTAAGAATTTACCTCCTATTGAATAAATACATGGTCTGAATACACCGACTGAAGAACCACATTGTCTTGATAACCCGACACAGGTAGTAAAGGTAAATTCTCTCTATAGATACGATAAAGTTGAAATACCCTCTACTAAATTTTATAGCCCATTCTTAGATGAATTTGATGACTTTATGGCTAGACAAGAAAGTTTCAATGCTTATGTTGGTAGAGAGTTAAAGAATAATGCTTTCGAGATAGGACGCATAGGTGATAATCTGGCTAGAGTTAAAGATGAACTTCACCACGTTAGCAAATATGCTTCTATGGTTGCTACTCAAGCTGAGCAAGTACTCAAAGCTCAAAATGATTTGCTTGATGAATTGAATAATAAAAATGACCTTGCTGTTAGAGTGGCTACTAGAACTGGTAGAATGACTCAGGAACCTTCGTATCATGAAGGCCACCCTAAGAGAATCGAGCAAGAAGAAGAAGAAGAAAAACGATAGAACCTTACATGCTTCTAGTGAACCTACTATAGACACACCTGAGAATCCCAATGATATTTCCATTTCTGATGCTGAAACGCAATCAGGTGATGAACATGAACCTAGTAATAATGTTAATGATAATGTTCATGTTGATGCTCAACCTAGCAAAGATAATGATGTAGAGATTGAACCTATTGTTGATCTTGATAACCCACAATAAAAGAATCAACGTTATGATAAGAGAGATTTTGTTGCTAGGAAGCACGGGAAAGAAAGAGAACCATGGGTTCAGAAACCCATGCCCTTTCCTCCTAAGCCATCAAAGTCAAAGGATGATGAGGATTTGGAGCGCTTTGCTGAAATGATTAGACCTATTTTCTTACGTATGCGCTTAACTGATATGCTGAAAGCAAATCCTTATGCTAAATATATGAAGGATATCATCACAAATAAAAGAAAGACACCGGAAGCTGAAATTTCCACCATGCTTGCTAATTACACTTTTAAGGGTGGAATACCAAAGAAACTTGGAGATCCGGGTGTACCAACTATACCATGCTCCATTAAAAGAAATTATGTTAGAACTGCTTTATGTGATCTTGGAGCCGGTGTTAGTGTTATGCCCCTCTCTTTATATCGTAGACTTGAATTGAATAAGTTGACACCTACTGAAATATCTTTGCAAATGGCTGATAAATCAACTGCTATACCTGTCGGTATTTGTCATGATGTGCCTGTTGTGGTTGCAAATGTCATTATTTTAACGGACTTTGTTATTCTTGATATTCCCGAGGACGATAGTATGTCTATTATCCTTGGTAGACCTTTTCTTAATACTGGAGGGGCTGTTATTGATTGCAACAAAGGCAATGTCACTTTTCATGTTAATGGTAATGAGCATACGGTACAGTTTCTGAGGAAACAATCTCAAGTTCATAGCATCAATTCTATTGAAAAAGTTCCAACTATCATTTTTGGAGGTTTTGAATTTCCTCTCCCTACTGTCAAGAAAAAGTATGATACTCTTATTGTTGGGGATTTTCATATCCCTGTTGAGGTAACTTAGTGTTATTCGAAATTTCTCCGGTTCCGTGTTATTCGAAATGAGTTTGTTAACAAGACTTGATCAACCTTGTTAGTGGATTCATTTTGATGATCACGAGATGGATGAAACTAGAAGGCACAACCTTCTGTACCCTCCTTTTACTTTCTGTTATTTAGAATAAATAAAGAAAAAATAGTATTATCTGTCTGTTTTGTGATTTATCCGTGCAATAAAAATAGTCCGAAAATAAAAGTGCTCAAAATGCCCTACAAAATTAGTATGATTTTTTTCTGGAATATTTGAGGATTTTAGGCACTGAAAACACTGCAGGAGGGCCAAGCACCAGGCCACGAGAGAGGAGCCCCCCCTTAGGGCGCGCCCCCTATCTCGTGGGCCCCTGGTGACTCCTCTCCACTTATGCCAGCACCCACACACTTCATCTTCTTCCCAAAAAAATCCCCATCCAACTCAAGCCCGAGTTCTAGCTCGTTTTGCTGCGATTTTTGATCTCTTAGCTCAAAGCTCCATTCACAAAACTGCTTTGGGAGATTGTTGCTTGGTATGTGACTCCTCCATTGGTCCAATTAGTTTTTGTTCTAGTGCTTTATTCATTGCAAATCCTTGCTGCCTTGGTGACCCTGTTCTTGAGCTTGCATGTTAAATTTTTGAGGCCCCAAGCAATTCCAATGCATGATATAGGCTCTAGGCACTTGTAGGAGTAGTTGCTATCAACCTTGTTTAGTTTTATGCATTTTATTTTGAAGTTACAAAAATTTCAGAATTTTTCAGAATATGTTAAGGAGGTTCTTTAAAGGCTCTTCTAGCCAAAGCTCTAAGGAAAAACAAGACAAAGAGAAGGAAAAACCCAAGTATAATCCTCCTCGCTTAGCGGAAGTATGGTCATGTGAATGGCCATGTGAGGATTTCTTGAAGGAAGCCGGAATTCATGAAGACTTTTATGCTTTAATTGAGACTGCAGGCCTCACCGGTTTCATGAACGACCGAATCGATCGGTATCTCTTACTCACCAATACTTTCGTGCAAAACTTTTATTATTATCCTAAGAAGTCACCGCCTGCAGTATCATTTCATTTATATGACGAGTTCAAAGAAATGTCTTTACGCCACTTTTGTGCGGTATGTAGGATACCTTATGAGGGAGAATTAGAGGAACCCCATCGTGAAGATGTGGCTGGCTTTGTTAATATTATTGCTGTAGAAGAGCCAAAGAAGGGTTCCGAAGCAAAAGTATCTAGCATACACTTTCCTGTTTTACGCTACTTTTCCATATTCGCTAGTAGATGCTTGATTGGTCGTGGGAATAGTGGAAACTTGAGTGTTCCTGATATTATCATGCTTCAACATGCTTTGCTTGGAGATAATAGTTTTAATATGGGTGCCGTCGTTGCTAAACGACTAGCCCTGAATCGTACAAAAGGCCCCATATTTGGAGGTATCTATGCTGCACGTCTTGCTAGACATTTTCAGATGCCCATTAGGCACCATGAGGAAAAGGAGACAATATTGCCTCCTCACATTCTAGATTACAAGAGCATGGTAGCACATAAGTTTATTGTTGACAACGAAGATATGATGCTCTTGTATAAACTTAGATTCAATAAGAAACACTTTGAGATTATTATTTTTCCTGCGCCTCTGTTGTTTGATTTGCTTGCAGAAAAATTTCTCGTTACACCGGAGGCGGTGAACAATCATCTAGCTCAAGCTTTTACTCCAGAACTTGAACCTGAACCAGAACCTGGACTGGACCCTTATCACGCATCATCTACCCAGTGGGATCCGGAGATGACCAGCCAGTATTATCCTGATTATACCTCTCCTTATACCGGAGAGAGTAGCGGCGGTCCTTGGTATTAAACCAACTTAGGCCAAAAGCCTAAGCTTGGGGGAGTACGTATTTCTCACCGACTTTACATTCATGTTCACACACTAGTTGTCGGTGCTCATACTCTTTCATTGTATTATCCATGTTAGTTTAAATCTCCTTTTCTAGTTTTCTTCTTGTGTGAAAAACCAAAAATTAGTTAGTTTAATTTCCTTGCTTGTAGTAGAAATTAAAATGAAAACCCAAAAAGATTTCTCGTTCTTCTTTTACTTGTTGGGAGCTTTCCCGTGTAAATAGTTTTATTTTATTTTCTTTCTTCTGGGGGTCGAGAAGACCATATTGAAAATGCTTAGTGGCTCTCATATGCATGATTGATTATTTACATTTAGAGCCCGTATTACTTGTCTTCTCTCTTGAGTTGAATGCTTGCGGATTCCAGCTTAGTCCAATGCACGTGCACTCTTATTAGTATACACTTCGTTCGGTCGTGCGAATGAAAGGCAATAATGATGAAATATGATGGACTTATTGGGATGAGAAAAGCTGGTATGAACTCGACCTCTCTTGTTTTTGTAAATATGATGATTCATCGTTCCTGAGTCAGCTACTATGATGTAAACATATTTGCAATGACATTTAGAGATTATAGTTGCTTGTGCCATGCTTGATTAGCTATGAGTCATAATGGTTTACCTTGCGTGCCAACATGCTATTAGAATGATTATGATGTGATATGATGGGATGGTATCCTCCTTTGAATGAATTGAGTGACTCGACTTGGCACATGTTCACGCATGTAGTTGAATCAAATCAACATAGTCTTCACGATATTTATGTTCATGGTGGATTATATCCTACTCATGCTTGTATCCCGTATGAATTAATTTTAATGCATGCTTACGACTATTATCGCTCTCTCAGTTGGTCGCTTCCCAGTCTTTTGCTAGCCTTCACCTGTACTAAGCGGGAATACTGCTTGTGCATCCGAACTCCTTAAACCCCACAGTTGTTCCATATGAGTCCACTATACCTTCCTATATGCGGTATCTACCTGCCGTTCCAAGTAAATTTGTATGTGTCAAACTCCAAACCTTCAAATGAAATTCTGTTTTGTATGCTCAAGCAGCTCATGTTACAACTAGTGCTGCCTATATCTTCCATGCTGGGTGTGTTATTCTCAGAGGAGTGGACTCCGCTCCTCATTCACGAGAAAAGGGCCGGTAACCGGGATGCCTAGTCCCATGATCCAAAAAGATCAAAGCAAATCAAAATAATTAAACAAAACTCCCCCAGGGCTGTTGTATGTTGGAGGCACTCGTTGTTTCGAGCAAGCCATGGATTGATGCTTGTTGGTGGTTGGAGGAGTATAAACCTTTACCATTCTGTTTGGGAACTGCCTATAATGCATGTAGTATGGAAGATACAACCATCTCATAGGTGTTGCGTTGACAGCAAAAGTATGCCACTCAAAATGTTATTCAATCTCTATTTTAAAAATCAAGCTCTGGCACCTCTACAAATCCCTACTTCCCTCTGCAAAGGGCCTATCTATTTACTTTTATTCTGAGTCATCACCCTTCTTATTAAAGCACCAGCTAGAGAGCACACTATCATTTGCATTCATTATTACTGATTTATATTGGGTAAGACTTGACTGGATCTCTTTTACCATGAATTACAATGTTTAGTCGGTCCTTGATCTTTAAAGGTGCTCTGCATTTATGTTTTGCGGTCTTAGAAAGGGCTAGCGAGATACGATTTTGTTATATCATATTATAATTATTCTGAGAAAGTGTTGTCATCCGAGTTTTACTATTATGACTCGCTAGCTGATTATGCTATTGATATGAGTAATTGTGAGACCTATGTGTTATTGTGAGTATGGTTAGTTCATAATATCTGTTGAAACTTGAATGCTGGCTTTTCATGTTTACAACAACAAGAGCAAACAAAGTTTGTAAAAGTTTTCTTTATCACTTTCAGTTTGTCAACTGAATTGCTTGAGGACAAGCAAAGGTTTAAGCTTGGGGAGTTGATACGTCTCCAACGTATCTACTTTTCCAAACACTTTTGCCCTTGTTTTGGACTCTAACTTGCATGATTTGAATGAAACTAACCCGGACTGACGTTGTTTTCAGCAGAACTGCCATGATGTTGTTTTATGTGTAGAAAAGAAAAGTTCTCGGAATGTCCTGGAAATCCACGGAGGTGCTTTTCAGAATTAATAAGAATTTTTGGAGAAAGAATCAAGGCTAGGGGGCCCACGGGTTGTCCACGAGACAGGGGGGAGCCCCCCCTAGGGGCGCGCCCTCCTATCTCGTGGGCCCCCGGACCTCCTCCGACCTCAATTCCAACTCCATATATGCCGTCTCGGGGAGAAAAAAATCAAGGAGAAAGTTTCATCGCGTTTCACGACACGGAGCCGCCGCCAAGCCCTAATCTCTCTCAGGAGGGCTGATCTGGAGTCCGTTCGGGGCTCCGGAGAGGGGGATTCATCGTCGTCGTCATCATCAACCATCCTCCATCACCAATTTCATGATGCTCACCGCCGTGCATGAGTAATTCCATCGTAGGCTTGCTGGACGGTGATGGGTTGGATGAGATTTACCATGTAATCAAGTTAGTTTGTTAGGGTTTGATCCCTAGTATCCACTATGTTCTGAGATTGATGTTGCTATGACTTTGCTATGCTTAATGCTTGTCACTAGGGCCCGAGTGCCATGATTTCAGATCTGAACCTATTATGTTTTCATGAATATATGTGTGTTCTTGATCCTATCTTGCAAGTCTATAGTCACCTATTATGTGTTATGATCCGACAACCCCGAAGTGACAATAATCGGGATACTTCTCAGTGATGACCGTAGTTTGAGGACTTCATGTATTCACTAGGTGTTAATGCTTTGGTCCGGTTCTCTATTAAAAGGAGGCATTAATACCCCTTAGTTTCCACTAGGACCCCACTGCCACGGGAGGGTAGGACAAAAGATGTCATGCAAGTTCTTTTCCATAAGCACGTGTGACTATTTACGAAATACATGCCTACATTACATTGATGAATTGGAGCTAGTTCTATATCACCCTATGTTATAACTATTGCATGAGGAATCGCATCCGGCATAATTATCCATCACTGATCCATTGCCTACGAGCTTTTCACATATTGTTCTTCGCTTACTTACTTTTCCGTTGCTACTGTTACAACTACTACAAAAACCCAAAAACATTTACCTTTTCGGTTGCTACTGTTACCATTACTATCATACCACTCTTGCTACTAAATACTTTGCTGCAGATACTAAGTTATCCAGGTGTGGTTGAATTGACAACTCAACTGCTAATACTCAAGAATATTCTTTGGCTCCCCTTGTGTCGAATCAATAAATTTGGGTTGTACTTCACCCTCGAAAGATGTTGCGATCCCCTACACTTGTGGGTTATCAGGTCGTTTATGTCATAATCCTCCATGGCAGTTTTGGTGCTTGGAATCTATCAAGTAAAATTTTTGCTAAGTGATGGACAAACAAATTTCACAAGCTAAAGCTATTATTTCGGATCTATGGCAGTTCAGAAAAGACAGTGAAATTAAAAACCTAAGGTGGCGATAGTGAAAAGCTTTGATGCTCTGATGTGATCTTCTATAGAGAGATGCTATTCTAATAATGAAAATGATGGTAAAACTACTTATGCACAAGATCTACGGCCTATCCAGGGTAAAAGCTATCAGAGTTGAGGAAAACAACGAAGAACAACAAGAACACTGACGAACGGCCTGAACCCTAATGCAAATCTGAGATAAAGGGGAAGGTGCACTTACAAGTGATGAGGATCAGCAGTGGCGCGACGGAGTTCTCTGGTCCAGTCAGGTTGATGCAGCGGCCTGAGTTGATGCAGCGGTTGGAGGTCGCCGCGGCGAGACTCGAGCGCTGGGGCGGCTGTGCGAAGGAGGAAGATGAAGGAGGAAGCGAGGGGGAAAATGATAAAGACCCCTGTCCCTATTTACAAGGGGGCGAATACAAGGCATGCACGGGAATTGAGGAGGCCGAAATCATCATGTGGCTATATGGACGCCTCGATTTTCAAGATGTTTATTAAGATAAGGTCAGTTAAGATGTTCTGGGCCTCGCGCGGGGTTAATGTGAAATGACGTCATGGCGGGAAGATTTTGAGAGCTGACGTCATGGAGGGTTACAACAAGTGATGCAGATTTTTACAAGTCAGGTATTGATGATTGATATGAACAAGTTCAAATCAATCCGGGGCCTAATGTTGGGGATATAACTACTGGGTATGAACTGCCCAGGAGGGGCCAGGTCATACCACTGGCGAGTATCAATGAAGATTGCGGGTCATAGCAAGCCCGTTGACGGCCCAAGACCCAGAGGCGACTTAAGGCCCAAGAGGATGAACCGCCATATGAATGACTTGTATTGTAAGGCAGATTTAGTTAGTCACCGAGCCGAACACGTTGTCTATGAGCCGGCCGGGACTCTGTAAGCCGTCGGGTGTCAACCTGTGTAGATAAAGGGACGACCCGACAGCGAGTTAGGGCAGAAAAAGAAGAGATCGAGAACTAGGTCAAACCGTATTCGCTCCCTGGTAATCGAAGCCCAAGCAATACCACCCTACACTAGATTAGGCCTTTACCTCCACCGCGAGGGGCCGAACCAGTATAAACTCTTCGTGTCCCTTGTCCCGTTTAACCCCTTCAAGCTAACTACGTTGCGATGGCTCCACACCTAAGTCCTTACGCTAGGACATCTGACGTGACTATTCCACGACAAGTGGTAACAAGTGGCATACGTACCCCATGCCACATGTCACCACTAGAGACAATTGAAAATAACCTTCACAAGGACTAATTAGGATTTAGGAAGCAATCTATGCAGTGAGTTGAAAAATTCTTGTAACCGTTGCTATCACTATTTCTCCCTCCGGTGGCCTTGAGACGTCTCGATCAATCGGTGTATCGGCCACAGGAACACCTCCTTCTCTCAACCTCTAAACAAGAAGATTTTAGCATTAACCCTCCACATGTAGGAGATCGAGACACAACCTTAGGGCTATGGGGAAGCTACCCTTGCTATGTCATTCGATGTTGCTCACAAAGCGGCTCTTACTATAGACCCGACTATCTCCGAGTTGAAACCGAACCCAACCCAGGATTTGCGTCCATCAATCCAGAGCTCAAGACAACCGCGATATTTAAATCGCCCAATTAGCCACCTTAGACAGACACAACCATTAGAAGAAGACACTGAAACTCGATGGAGTACCCTAAACCAGAGATCCTCGACAAAGAAAGTCTCGATTTGAGGAACGGAATATAGGTCCATGATAGAACATACCGATAAGAGAAAAGAAAGTAAGCAGTCTTCACTTAACCGAAAGAACAATTTAATTTTCCATCAGCAAAGTAACACTGTGCAAACTCATCTGATCCCACCCCTGAAGCTATTCTCTCACCTGGTGCAACATAAAAAAGAAAGTCTGAAATTTCTATGAAAACCGGCTCAAAATATTTGATCTTAGGTGCATTTCCTGACAAATTGATAGTGTCGGACGTCTGCTAGGAAGTGTTTCAAAAATAAATAAATAATGAAAGTAAAAAGAAAAGGATTTCACTACAAATATGATGTCAGATTTTTAAGCATGACAGATTTTTTTAACATCATTTAAGCATGAAAACTTAATATGTCATTCCGGACGTCAGACTTGGCATATACTTAAATAGAAAAATCTTAACATTTCGGAAAGAAAAAGTACGCGCGAAAAAAGGTAAAAGAAAAAGAAGAAAACTGTGTTGGAGGGACCCCCGGCCCATGTCGGGGGGCGCTGCAGGCGAGGGTTTCCGACGCTCATGGCTGCGCGTATCGTCCACGGTCCACCCCGCCGCTTCCTGTCTCTCGCTCGGAGTACTCGCTCTCGAGCACACACACACACACACAAAAAAAACCCTCAGAATGGCGAAGGTACAGGAAACCCTAGTAGCGCTGGCCGCCGGCGTCTCCACCCCGCTGCAGGTAGTGCGGAGGGACGCATGCGACGACGGTGGCCGGCGGCTCCCTCACCTTGCGCTCTCGATCCACGCACCATGCGAGGGATCTCATGACATTCGTCAGGCACAGGTGTAGTAATTTGGTCACTAACTCGAACCAAGACATGAATAGATTGCAGCTATTTTCCTCTTGGTATTTGCCAAATATGGAGTTTCAACTTATGGAGTACATGTTTATTTCCTTCTTCACTGCCAGGGAGATGTCAAATTAGGCACCTCACAGCTTATATGTCGATGTGTTCAGACTGAATATGTACCACATGCCTTTTTAGTTCCCCCCTGCTTAGTTGCTACGTCGGTGTTAAAAAAACTGTATGCTCTGTAAACCTATGATTTCCGTCGAAATTGAGATTTTGGGTGGAATTGCAGCGAATTTATACCTGACACTGTTTGTGTCGGTTCTTTTCAGGTCATATCTGTCTCTTTCTAAAAAGACATGGGAGTTCTGTTTCTTACTCGAGAAAAGACGGTAAACTAGAAAACCATTAGCAGCATGCTTCATTTAGTTGTATATATGGTCCAAAAAACACAGATCTGTTATTTGCTTCGGTTTTGGTCATTTTTATCTCAAGTGGGACATGAACATTGATATTTTGTTTCTACCTTCTTTGATTCACGTCTGCCTTTGCCTGAGGTCATACAACAATGTACAAGCAGTGTCCATGGTTCTTAACATCATTGCTTCATATCCATACCCTTGCTTGCAATGGTGTCTTCATAGCTGGCCATCGAACATAGAAACACTAGCATCCTAGGCTTAAAAAATTTAGCTCTGCCAATAAGCATCCAATTTTGATATACAAAAAAGGTACAATGTTTTTGCTGAGTTTGGGATCTGTTTGTCCCTTCTTTATAAAATAGTTTAGATACTTAAAATATTTCAGTAATTGCTTGCGAGCTACTCTAGTAGTCAAGCGCAGTTCTTTTAAGATGGAAAATAACCAATGATGAATTTAAAAGCACGGAACCTACCCAGCCTGGCTGGCAGGAATCAAACATGGTCATCAGCCGACAGAGATCCATGGCTAGGCCATGTTACCATTGACGAGTGCATTCTGTTTCACAATGTTTAAGAAATGCTTTGGTGAATGGTGATAAGTAGTGAAGTACCATGAGTATGGAAAAGAAATTTACCCTTATTTCATACAAAAAACGTCAAAACGAAAAGGCATGAGCCTATATTAGAACAACAATATCTTTAGGTCATCTAAACAGAAGTTAAAACATCAGTCTTAAAAATGTAAAAGCACTAGTGTACAAAAAAGTAAAAGCATCCATTTAAAAAGATGTAAAATACTAAAGTACCATCAGGCTAGGACACAAGTAAAGCATAAGCATCAACTTGCTCCCAACACAAGAAAGGAATATATCATAAGGGCTCTGGTACATATTTATGCACCCCTACTGCTTCTCTTCTACACGTCCATCATAAATACAAGCCTGTTTCCACCATCGCATCTTCCGTCCAAACTTGTTCATTATCTGGTACAAGGTTAAATTAAGCAGCCACAGTTTATTGTGTCCCAAATGCAAGGTTGGTGTGATTCTGTGTCCCTTATGTTCTTCTCGTCTTTCATGTTACCAGTAGCTTCTAGCTTCTACCTTCTTTGATCATGCTGGGAAAATATATTATTAGTTTTGGACAGTATCAGGAGCATACATAATTTGCTACAGTTTTGGTTGTTTCATGTTAGGTTTGGAATTGTTTGCATAAATTACAGAGGTAGTTGAATTAGGAACTTTGACGTTATCATATTGGGCTCTAGGCATATTGAAGCATAGGGTGCTGTACCAATTTTCATCACAGTCGATGCTACAATGCTATTCTTTGCCCCGCTGCCTTGCTAATAGTGTTGGTCCTTTTCATTAGCTACATCATTTGAGTTACGCTTCTGAGATCCTTTACACCTATGGAAGTACCAACTAGAAATCTGTAGCCAACAGGTGCATACCTTGGCAGATAATAAGATATGCTGTTTCGGTCTTAGCCGTCGTTCTGATTTGCAAATATCTGGTGCTTTGGTTTTGTTTAGACAATTATCTCCCAAGCAACCTTATTGAATGTCGACTCTTGCTATTTTGTGGTGGATATTTCGCTCTTACTCATGTGTTTTTATGAGAAATAATTCTTAATAACCGCACTATATTAATACTACAATGAGTGGCTAGTTCCTATCCAAAAGGGAACCTATGCTTGGTATAAATTTTTGTAGTTGTTCATGATCCAGTTAGGTTGCTAGGGTTACGTTAGCTGGGGGTTCTGAGGTTGTGCTTGCTCTTGGTTTATCATTTTAGGTAAGATGAATTGGATAGAGTGTGTTTTGTTTACGTTTTTCTATTAATACAAAAATAAAGCAGGATTTCACTTCGCACAGAAAGAAACAAAAGGAAAGTGTAATTTGATTCTGATTGCCTTCTTCAATGCAGTTCTCATGGACCCAGTGTTTTGGAAAGCAGCAGAAAATCTCATGGATCCAGTGTTTAGGAAAGCAGCAGATAAAGGAAATATAGTTAGCCTACAAGAGCTTGTCGCCGTCAAACCCAACACAATTTACTCGACGACAAAGGCTGAGAAAAACACAGCACTTCACATCGCAGCGTCAGAAGGCCACACTTTGTTTGTCCATCATTTCCTCCTCCTTGTAGGCACAAATATGGAGCTCATGGTCAGTCAAAACAATGATGACGATACGCCACTGCACCTGGCGGTGAGAGCGGGCCATCTAGAAGTGGTCGAGCACCTGATTCTATATTTGACGTGGGCAAGGGGAATCGATGCCAACTTAAAGGTTCTCAACTGACTAGCATTATGCATTCTATTTGAGTTCAGTACATTGTTTTTCTTTTGAAACAAGATGCAAAGTTTGCCTCAATCTATTAATTAAGCTGAATGTTTTCACAACTAGTTAGAGAGCATTTAGGCGAAAACAAAGATTACAAAACACACCCACGATCTAGCTACTTTAGGCCTAAGGCCACTCCAGCAGACATACGCATGACAGTACAAAAAAACACACACACTGTTGAGAACATCCAAACAACGAAACCACACACAAACATCATCATCATTGGCATACAACTTGGTGACTCCAACTTCGTCACTGACAACCACCAATGCACTGATGAACACGATCACTGCAGAGTACGAAGACGAAGATGCATCTCAAATTTCTGTGACTTGCTTCATACAAGAGCGAAGCACCAAACAAGCCTTGTGTCAGCCAAGTGCACCTCACTTTGCAACAACAAGAGTATACTGCTACCAGTACCGCACGACATGTGTCATCATCGCTGCCATTGTGGCCCTCCACGGCACAACAACTCCACCTTTGTCGTATCGAGACCAATGCATGAGAATACCCAACCAATCGAGATGTCGAAAGACCAGCTCCAGTCTTTCACTGCACACTGCCACACTGTTCATCTCCAGGTATAGTCGTCATTGTTGTGCAAGTCACGACCATGACTGAACACCCTACATACATCACTTGTCATTAGGTGTCTCTGTCAGCAACCGTGCTCTTGCAATGTTTAACTCTGACTGTACCATGCAAGGCTCGTCACCACAGCCACCGCCAATGATAGATCTGCACACCTGGTAGAATGGGTTTGCTATTGACTGCCATGCCAGTCTTGACGTTGCTGCGGGGAGCTCAGATGTGGAACACCGCCGGTGGATCCAAAGAAGCTCCTCGATGCTGCGGCCCTGCAGGATTCACACTCTATGAGCAGATCCACGTGTTATGCCCAATACTTATCCAATTAGGGTATAAGATATTTAAGTAAGGGATAAGATCCTGATACTTAAGAAAGATAGGGTTAGTTACTTGAGATCTGAGTTGTTGTGATAGTATATCTTCTCTATCTCTATACCTTTTTTGCGTAAAAATTAAGTATGTTCCTTTTCCTGCCGGCAGAGACCTTCATCCAACCTTCCATATTTATTTTGAGCATCATTCCTCGATAACCACCTTAATTATCCCACCTTTTATTGACTTAGTACCAAATAAACCTATGTTTTTTTGGTAAGCCAATAAGTGATTACAAAATAAAATCCTAAAAATATATTTAGGTACTTAAATCACGGGCAGGATTTGATAACATTTATTTACACAATCACATTAATATGGGCAGTTAAATCACAGGCCAACATACTAGAATATTTATTCCCGTGGCAACGCACATGTAATTATCTATGAAGACTAGAAGGGAGGACCAAAAGCAATGAATCAAGAGTTTATTTTGTATTTCTTATATTTTAGCCTAGCTATCTAGGAATGATCCGAGATCATTTCACTGGCTAGCATCCCGTTGTGGTATTCCTGGCGCATAGCAGCACCCCAGAGGAGAGGCACCACAATCGCCCAACCCATTGGGTTCGCTACACAAGGGCATCCTTCTCGTTGGAGGGTGCCAACACTGCCAGCCCTGCCAGCCCCTCTGGCAAGATCTCGAGCTACCACAAACGAGCTCCCACCTTCAGAGCAACAAATAGAACCACATATCACCTTTGGGGCATGACACCAGTTTATATATTTTTAATTTGGCATCAACATCTAAAACAGTACAGGTGTCGGATGCAAGTTTGGGATTTTTTTGCATCAGCATTTTGCATACATTGTAGATGTTGAGCTTGTCTAGGTTAAAAACTCGGCGTACGCATTGCAGTTAAATGTGGTTAAAAACTTGGTTCTAGTTAGTAAATTTATCCAAACTTTGTACTAGAACATAAAGCATTCCTATCCGGATATAGACAAAGTTCATTGGCACACCACCATTCAATTTACTACCGAACCAATCCTAATCTTGCCTTTGGCACAATTTTTCCTTTGAATTCAAGCGTTTGCATTGTATCTAGCTGCAATGAAAAATATGTGCAATTAATTGATACATTCAAATCACTATTGAATCAAGCATAATCTTGCACCTGGAATTTTTTTTCTTCTGAATTTAAGTTGTCCTGGTAAGCAGGTCAGTGTTCAAATGGTAATGTACTACATGCGTGCAGGAGCCTACCACAATGTTAAATGGTAAAGGAAATACACCGATGCATGATGCACTGTCTCATCGACAATTGGACATTGCACTAAAGCTTTTGGAGGTCAACCCAAGATGTGCAAATGCATTGAACGAGGAAATGCAGTCACCGCTTTACATTGCTGCTAGGGAAGGCTATCTCCATGTTGTCAAGAAGATTGCCGACCAGTTGTTGGCAGTCTCTATCTCAACTATTGGCACTCGTATGACTGCTCTACACCAGGCTGTGTTGGCTGATGACATCGGTAAGCATATTTAAAAAACGTATCTGTTCCCAATTAAAACATTTTATTTTCCCTAGTAATTAACACCCCAAATCATATAAATTGCCATGTTTCGCACTTGCCACATTAGAATGCATGACAAAATCATAAAGGTTTTGTTCTCGATTAGCAACAAGTTAGCTTTTTGGGGGGGAGGGGGGGGGTCATTGTCGGAGTGTCAACTCATGACATCAGGGATCACAAATATCCTGTTTATTAATTTGGCTAGGGGCTAAATGCTTAGTTCTTCTTTGGAATGTGAAATGAAAACTGTCACAGAGAGTTTATACAGGTTCAGGCCGCGCTGAGGCGTAATACCCTACTTCCTGTTTGTGGTTGGTTGATGCTGGCAATATGGTGAAAGTTACATATGCTCGGACGAGCTGCGGGTATGCTCGGGGGAGCTTTGAGTATCCTCTGGAGAACTGTTGGGTATACTCGGGATTTTCGGAGTGGTCTATGCTACGCTCCCGAGTATCCTTCTGCTGCTACCTTATGCTTCCTACTCTTGATTGAGCTACATTGTTCCTTGTGTGATTCTTGTCTCCGGTTCCTATTCTCCCTCTGGATGGCCGCGGTCTTCCCCTTGTAAAGGGCTAGGGGGCACCATAGTGGCCATCTTACATTTGTGTGAACATGCGTGGGTCGAAGCCCACGTGGTCTCTTTGACTAATTGAGTTGATGTCATGCAGCTTAGCGCCTACCTGGCGCAAGCACCAGGCATACGAGTGCCTTCTGCCATCATTTGTTCTCCATGGGCCCCTCTTGCCAGTGTCCCAATAATCGCACGCTCCCTACGAGTTAAAAGGGTTATCTTGCGATGTCGTAGGTCCTAGTTGATATGTCACACATCTTATCGCTCGGGAGAGCGCTCCCTTTGCCAGGTGTTATTATTTACCGCCTATCAACCGTAGTCTTGCGACGGGCTACGGGATTGTCGCTTCATTAAATGCGCCGTCGGAGGCAGCGAGCACGACACATCCTTGCCGTGCTGGTTAGGTAAGGATACCGCTAGATCATCACTGATGGCGTCTCACTTCTCAAAATGTAGGATTATTTAAAGATACCATTATTTCCACTGAAGTTGGTGAGCCCATCTGACACATTTTCGCTGAAGATGCCTATTGATTACCTAGCCTGATTGTTGCTGGTCTTGATACCCCGACGCACCCTCAGCCGGTCCACGTGGCATGCTCGGGGTACCCGGATTCTCATGATACCGACAGTAACCCCCGACCCTTTCATCTACTTGGTGACCTTTTGGGCAAGGAGGTACCTGCTAATGGGGAGGGCCTAATCAGTACTGGGCCCGCGTGCGGAAGCAATCCCGTGGAGGCGCCAATGCTGATGAGACTCGAGGAGGCGCCTTGGTTTTTGCGCGATTGATGGTATTGACGTGTGCGCGACGAGCTTGGGAAAGGGGGACACACACCCTCCTTCAAGGAGCCTCCAACACTCCGCCCTCAAGCTATAAATGGGGCACACGAGGATGAAGGGTTTTTCATCGTCCCTACATACCCGTGCTCGGCGAGGAGTCCTAGACCAAGAAAATGGTCGCTCGCCACCCGGACGCCTGACACACTTCTTTCTTCGCCTCCCACTACTCATCTCCAGCTCCGTTGTCTCAACCACTGGTGTTTCTGGGCCACATCGTCTCCACGTCGGTGGTGAGCGTGCCCCTCCTCGCCACCCGCCAGTCTCCTTCCCGCGTTGTGCTCTGCCTAGACGCTGAGGGGCCGCACTCCCTCGGAGCTGCAACCTTTGGTTATGCCGTCCTCTTGGTGCCAATGGCACCTGGGGAGCTTCTCTCGCTTTGTTTGACGACTCTTGGGGAGGCAAGGGTGGCACGGACGACTCTTTTAGGAAAGCCTCGATCTCGGTAGTCCAAGATGCCTCTTGAATGACAAGAACCTGTTGCCCATTGGGTGGAGTTTTTTGGACCGTCGATAAACGTGGCCCTTGAGGTTCCCTTCTTGAAACAGGATGTGCTTCTTCGCATGGGTCGACAATGGGACTGGATGGCTTCATTAGCTTTTCTCCAAAGACCCCGACGGCAACAGACCTCCGCTGTAAGGCCAGCCGGGATAATCATCGGCGAGCATGTTGAGCCCACGTTTCACATGCTCAAATTGCAAACAGGTGAACCGTCGCTCCATCTTTTGGACCTCAGTGAGGTATGGCGCCATCTGGGGATCGAGGCTCTGATACTCTTTGTTCACCTACTTGATGACTAGCTAGGAGTCTCCTCTCACAACGAGGTGCTGGATCCCAAGGGCCGTCGCTGCTCGGAGACCTGTGAGCAATCCCTTGTACTCTGACATGTTCGAGCCATTGTTGAAGAGGAGTTGCACGACATAATGAAGCTCATCGCCAGCCGGGAAGATGAGGAGGGCTCGAGCCCCCGCACCCTTGAGCGAGAACGACCCGTCGAAGTACAAGATCCACTCCTTGGGGTTCCCCTAAGCCGTGGCGGCGAATTATCCCTCCTCTAGGGGCACATGGGCCCATTATGCCACGAAGTCAAGCAAGGCTCAGCTCTTGATGACTTGAGTGATCACGAATTGAAGGTCGAACTCAGCGAGCTCAACGGCCCATTCGGCAATTTGTCACATTGCTTCTCTGTTGTTGATGATGGGGCTTTTAGGGGAAACAAAGTAACCACTGCAATGTCATGGTGAAGGTGCAATCGTGCCCTTAATCATATTTTGACGTTGACGACAATATACATATAGGGGACTAATTATGTTTGCTAAGTCTATACACAGGAGATTAGTCTCTTTGGCATCATTGTGCAGGAATCATTGACCTATCAATTTATATATGACTCAAGCTTGGTGATAACGAGAAAAGAAGCGTAGCATTTTTCAGTTAGTCTTGAGTTATAGGGATCCCGCTCTATTAAGAGGGGATCAAAGGGTCCGTTGAAGATTTGCTCAAGTCAACATCTTTTCATGGCCATCCTACACTTAATGACATACACAACCCTAAAAATAACTTAGCCAAAATCCTACCTTCAAAATGACCTACCTCTATGTTAACAACCGGATCATCCGGGCATTGCGCGGACCATCCAGATAGTGTCTCGGGTATCTGGCTAGAGTGGCAGAAGACACTCGTATGTAGGCTCTGGGGTTGGATCATCCAGATACATGCCCGGATCTTCCGGTTGTTGCCCGGATGCTCTGCCCAGACGTCGTTGCGGAGAGTGTCGCGTCCGAGCTGGCCCGGATGTTCCGGACTCTGTGCCGAATGTTCGGCCAGCCCGTGTTCCCCATGCGATTGTTTTGCAATGCCGGATGTTCCAGGCCCCTTCCAGGATGTTCGGGCTGTAAGCTTGTTGCTCAACCTTTGACCCAACCAGACTGTCTAGATATCTACTCGGGTCATTTGTGCGTTCCCCGGATCGTTCGGGTTCCTATTCAGACGTCTGGGTACTTGAAATACATAGCTCAAATGACTCTTTTCAGTGGAGCTATACATACCCTTCTCCCACTCCGGGATAGGGTTGACCACTACACTTATATTCATTTGCAAGCCACAAGTGCCCCCTCTCACCCCCTTCCACACTCAATCTTAGATCCCGGGAAGATTTGTGAGAGTTCTTGAGAGAAAATCCACCAAGTGATGGATCCACCCCCTCTTTCGACCAAAAGCAAATCGTGATTTGAGCAAGTCTTGAGCATTTACCCCTTGATCTTGTACTGTTCGAGGTTGTAGACTCCTGGTGGTAGGAGTTCTTCGGAGAGGAATCAGCTGTTGTGATTAACCTCGAAAAGTTTGTGAAGATTTGGAGGCCGCCTCAAGGTCTACCACTAGTGGTTGAGAATCGCCTTCGTGGTGATATCTCAAGGAGAATAGGGTGAGTCTTCGTGGTAACACCCGGCCCTCCAACGGTGACTAGCTTCCCTCCAAGGAAGTGAACGCCGGGATACATCCTTGTCTCTGGAGTTTTGGTTATCGCTAACCCTAACTCCTTACTTGTGGTTATTTGTCTCCTTTTTTGTTTGAACACATTTGTCTCCTTGTCTTTACATAATATCATATTGTGCTTGCTTGTCTCTCTACTAGTTATTGTTGAGTAATTTGCTAGCACTAGAATTACCTTTACAATGTGTTAGGTTCACTTTCATATTCCGCATATTTGCCTAAAATTGCCAAGTAATAATTTAAAATTGTAATTGTACCTATTCACCCCTTTCTAGGTCCATCTTGATCCTTTCACATGGGACCGAAAATAATGTCGCAGCTTCCTTGAGGCGATCAAAACCGCATAAATCTTCTTCTACGGCTGCAGATATTGTGTCCCGGCGCCGTGTAATACTTCACTGATAAAGTACACAGGGCGCTAGACCCGACGTTTCCGCACTCAGCCCGGTCCTCATGCTCGGGACCCGACGATGGCTCACCCCGGGGATGTACTCTTCCTCTCTTTCCCCATGAGCATCGCGTTGAGCACTTGTGGTGTAGCTGAAAGACACAACAACAATGGTTCCCTGGGCTTAGGGGCCACTAAGACCGATGGCAAGGTGAGATACTGCTTGCTTCCTCACGTGCTCGGCTTTAGGCATCCACCGGAAGGGTCCTGACCGCTTGAGGAGTCAGGTGCTAGACATCCTTGAGCCGCGCCGGGTTCACCTCGATTCTGCGATTTGACACCAGGAATCCGGGGTGCTTTCTGGACGGCACTCGAAAACACATTTTTGGGGATTGAGCTTCATGCGCATTCGGTGCAGATTGTCCAAAGTTTATGCTAGGTCATCCAGGAGGGTTGACTTGTCTCTGGTTTCCACGACGAGATCATTGATGTCCACCGCGATCTTCCGGCTCACTTGCGAGCCTAATGCGAAGCGCATTGCTCACTCGTAAGTGGGGCCGGCGTTTTCAGGCCGAAGGGCATGCATATGTAGTAGAAAGTTCCGATAGGCGTTATGAATGTTGTCTTCTCTTCATCTTCTTCCGCCATGCGGATCTGGTGATACCCCAAATATGTGTCCAGAAAGCACAACAAGTCGCACCTCGCGGTCTAGTCGACAATCTAATCTATGGAAGGGTGGAGGTAAGGATCTTTGGGGTACGCCTTATTGAGGCTACTTATGTCGATGCACATTCGCATCTTCCCACTAGCCTTGGGAACCATTACCGAGTTGGCATTCCAGTTAGGGTGGATCACTTTCCTGATGAAATCGACTTTCTTAAGCCGTTCCACTTCTTCTCTGATGAATTCCTGCCACTCGGGCGCTTGGCGGCACACCTTCTGTTTCATAGGCCGTGCATCGGGGTACACAGATAATTGGTGCTCGATCACCTCCCTGGGAACACCGGGCATGTCCAACGGCTGCCAAGAAAACATGTCGGTGTTAGCCCCGCAGGAAGGTGACGAGCACACTTTCCTATATGGGATCGAGCTGTCCACTGATCTTGATGGTCTGGTCGGGGTTGTCCCCAAGCTGAAAAGACTTGGTCAGGACAACGTCGCTGGTGAAGACTTTTGTCTTCCTTGCGGTGGGCAGCAAGCATTCTAGTTGATCGGTACTAACGGCGGCGGGGGGCAGTGGTTGCCAAGAACATCTTCTCTGCACAGATCACATCACCCGGGAGGTCCACTTACACATAGATTGACACAGAGATTGGTCCTTGGGGTCCGGGCATCTTGATGGTCATGTATGCACAATGAGATGTGATCATGAACTTAGCAAGCGCTTGACGTCCCATAATACCTTTGTACGGTAGGTCAAAATTTGCAACATTGAAGTCAACATACTTGGTGGGGTAGTTGCTTGGTGCGTCGAAAGTGACTGGGGTTACCCCCAGGAAGGGTTGCGTTCGGCACATCGCTTCGGTGGGAATCTGCATCTTCTTGTGGATCTGTGGGGATAGAACGTTCAGTCCAGCGCCCCCATCTACCAGTATCTTGGAGGCTTCGATGTTGCAAATCATGGGCGAGACCACCAGCGGAAGGCGTCCCACCGATGATGTGCTCCTCGAATGGTCGGAGTAGTCGAAGCGACACCTCTGACCATCTGAGTGTTCTCTTGACTCCCATGCTAGGGGCGATGGTGTTCACCTCGTGCTTTATCAACTTGAATTGGCGATGCGACATGTGTAGGGACGCACTGCCATGGATGCAAGCCAAGTCTCGGGCCTCCTGGAAACCATGATTGTGGTTTCGCTCCTCAATGCCGTTGTCCTCGCTGTGGCTGTGAGGTTCTTGTCCTGGGCGCCCAACGGGCCGTGGTTACCACCACGATTGCCGCGAACACCACCACAGTTACTCCAGACTTCACCTCAAGTTGTTATACCCTTCGCCTCGGCCCTTCGATTCCCGTCATGGTTTCCTTGGTATCCAGGGTTATCGCATAACCTCCGCGGTTACCGTGGTCATCATAGGGTCGTCTTCAGCGTCCCTCATTGACGTTCTGCACCTCCTGGCACTTGCAAGGTCGTACAGATCCGTCCAGTGTATCTTGCACCACTTTCGGGTATTTGCCTAGGGGGTACTCTTCGCCTTCCCACTCACCTTGGTGGGTGGACGGGCAGGTTCAAGAGCCTTGGGTTCTGCGACCAGGACCGCTTCTGTCCTCCGCTTCTTATCTATCTTAGTATGGCGTGAGGTCCCGGCGCCACTACCACCCTTTGCGCGAGCCATTCCCGCTCTTCAGCTGCGTTGGCACACTTATCTGGCAAGGCAAATAATTCGGCGGTGGTTTGGATGGTCTTGGTACCCATTTTCTCCCGCATCTTCTCTTGCATGCGCCTACCCGTAAGGCGATCATGACGGCCCATGGGGTACTCCTTGGTATGGTGACCCGCACCTTGCTAAAGCGCTCGATGTACTCGCGTAGGGTTTCCCCTAATCGCTTAACGACAACGTGGAGATCGCCTTCGACCCCCGACGTTCGTAGGTTGCCCTGGAAGTCGGCTACGAACTGGTCGCGCAATTCCTGCCATGAGCCAATGAGGGCATATTGCAGGTTCATGAGCCATGACCTGGCTGGTCCGTTTAGTGCCAAAGGGAACCGGTTGGCCATTACAATCTCCGCCCCTTCCCCCGGCGGCATGGACAGCTGTGGTGTAGAGCTAGAGAAATTCCACCGTATCCTGAGCCCCATCGTAAACTTGCGGGAACTCAGGTTGGAACTTCGGGGGCAATGCCATGTGGCGCAGCTCGAGGGTGAATGTGTGGCACCCCGTGGTATAAGGAGCGGCAATGCTGATGATGGGGAGGCGCAGACCCGCTCCACCCTTGGTGCCTAAGGAATCTGGACTTCGTCGGCGCCAAGGGCGCTGGGCTCTACCAGTTGAGGCTTGCTTGTGATAGGGACGTCCTTCCTTCCACTATCTAAGTTGAAGTGTGCAGGCAATCTTCTAGGCTGCGCCCGAAAGTTCGCGGAGGCGTCGTCCCTCGGGTCAGCGGGTGAGCCTAGGGCTCCTCTAGCTGATCATGGGGCCGATGTGGCAACATGACCGTGACAGTAGGGCTCCTGCCTGGATGCAGAGCGTGCACCGCTGGCCACCGACCACTCACAAGTGATGTCCAGAGATGTCCACCATGTTAACTACTTACCTGAGCCAAGATCCCAGCAGGGGCTGCACTTCTACTGGCGTTGGAGGGTGGAGGAGGAGAGCGTGCGCCGCCTGAAGTGCGATCGTCAGGCTAGTCTCAAAACTACGCTGGTGGCACACCTGCCCGTGGCCACCGCGTGAAAGGTGGCCCGCTGGTTGCGTTGGAGCTTTAGACGGGACGTCCCCCGCCACACTCCCCCGTGAGTGGGTGTGAGACGGCTCCGAGGAAAGCGGTTTTTGTTCACCCGCCATGATCACCGAAGGTGGTGATATAATGGTACGGAGAAGAAACAAGCCTTAGGCCCTTACCTGGCGTGCAAGATGTCGGAGAGTCAACTCATGACATCATGGTTCAAAGATACCCTGTTTATTAGTTTGGCTTGGTGCTAAACGCTTAGTTCTTCTTTGGAATGTGAAACGAAAAATGACACAGAGTTTATACAGGTTCAGGCCGCGCTGATGCGCAGTACCCTACGTCCTGTTTGTGGTTGGTTGATGCTGGCAATATGGTGAAAGTTACATATGCTCGGACGAGCTGCGGGTATGCTCGAGGGAGCTTTGTGTATGCTGGGGAGAGCTGCTTGCTATGCTCGGGTTTTGGGGGGTGGTCTAGGCTATGCTCCCGAGCATCCTTCTGCTTGCTACCTTATGCTTCCTACTCTTGATTGAGCTACACTTGCTCATTGTTCCTTGTGTGATTTTTGCCTCTGGTTCCTACTCTCCCTCTTTGGTGGCCGCGGTCCTCCCCTTATATAGGGCTAGGGGGCAACAATGGCCATCTTACAGTCGTGTGAACAAGTGTCCAATGCGTGGGTTGAAGCCCACGTTGTCTTTTTTACTAATTGAGCCGATGTCAGGAAGCTTATCGCTCGCTTGGCGTAGGCACCAGGCACTCGAGTGGCTTCTGCCATCATTAGTTTCCTATGGGCCCCTCTTGCCAGCATCCCAAAAACCGCCTGCTCCCAGCGAGTCAAAAGGGTTATCCTGCAATGTCAAAAGTTCCAGTTGATGTGTCACACATCTTATCGCTCGGGAGAGCGCTCCCTCCGTCAGGCCGTATTGTTTACCGCATATCAACCGTAGGCCTGCGGCGGTCCACGATATGTACTGCCACTTCATTAAATGCCCTGTCGGAGGTAGCATGCATCCTTGCCGTGCTGGGTGGGCAAGGATACCGCGGGATCGTCACTGATGACGTCTCACTTCTCAAAACGCATGATTCTTTGAAGATTACATTATTTTCGCCGAAGCTAGTGTGCTCGTCCTACACATTTTCGCTAAAGATGCCTATTGATCTCCCAGCCTAATTGTTGTTGGTCTTGATACCCGGACACGCCCTCAGCTGCTCCACCTGGCATGCTTGGGATACCCTGATTCTCATGATTCCGACAATCATTAATGCACATATGTTTCTATGTCCTTCCTATTCAAGCCTTACCGATTTAGATTTTCTTTGTAAATATTCATAAAGGTTCTCAAATACGAATGACAATAGCTTTGTAGTATGAAAAGTTGTAGTAGATGTTAGTACATAAAAACAAAACTACATAAAAAGATAGCCAAAAAAGGACTTGGTCCTCTCGTTGCCACCTCGGAGGCGACTCGAGGGCGAAAACCTAGCCCGCCGCCACCCTCTCCCCCTCCTTTCTCCCGTCCCGCCACCGCCAGAGGTGCTCCAGGGCAAGCTCTTGTGGCGCCAATGATGTTGGCTGCAAGGGTCCAACGCTCCGCCTCACATGGAGGGATTCAGAAGCCGGGAAAAAAACATCGACAGGAGGAGATGGTGTCCTTCAACTGTGGTTGTAGCCCCGCTACGGTCGAGCAGGCGACAATATGGATGTGGATGTTGGTCTTGGCGTGGGGGTCGCCCTGTTAGCCTTTTCTCCAAGAGAATAGCCTCCGCGTCCCATGCTGCTTGTCCCTCTACTAGATCCTGATCCTGGAGCTCTTTGTTAGAGCAAATCAATCAGCTTCTTGCTGTATGTACGCGATCTGCACAAGAACTCACGAGAGGAAAAACTATTGAATAGGGGTTTACAAAGAGTTCACGTCCAACACGGCACACGTAATTGCCCAACATGTCGTGACCCTGATAAGCAGGTTTGAACTCTCCTATCTCCTTATCTGATCGATTCCTAGACGCACACGATACTTCCGAAACTGTTTTATACTTCGACAGTTCGGTTACAACCAGACTCCTAACACAATGTGCTTACTCCTAACATTTACCCCCCTAAGCATGTTGTGTCATCATTTCACAGCTACTACTCCAATTCTCTTCCTCATCTCCAATAATTTCTGTTTTCCAAGAGAATTAGTCAAGATGTCAGCTAGCTGATCTTCAGTGCATACATGATCGATTTCTACCTTTCCTTCCTCCACACAGTCCCTTATGTAATGATACCTTGTATCTATATGCTTGCTTCTATCATGATGAACAAGGTTCTTGCACAAGGAAATTGCAGATTTGTTGTCGATCTTCAATAGCACCTTCCCCGGTTCTTGGTCTAGGAGATCACCAAGTAGTCGTCCAAGCCAAACTCCGTGACACGCCGCTGTCGCTGCTGCTATATTCGGCCTCACAAGAAGAAAGAGCTACAACCTTCTATTTCTGTGAGAGCCAACCGGCCAAGTTCGGTCCAAGGAAAAATGCAACGCCGGTTGTGCTCTTCCGATCGTCCACGTCTCCCGCCATGTCACTATCACTGTAACCATGGAGCTGCTCATCTTTTGCACCTTTCTTCTTGACATAGCTACACTCAAAATTGAGTGTTCCTTTCACAGAGCGCAATATGTGTTTTACTGCAGCCAGATGTTCAGATGTTGGGGCCTCCATAAAGCGACTCACGATGCCCACTAGATGTGCCAAATCTGGCCTTGTATGTATGAGGTACCGTAAACTTCCCACAATACTACGATACTTTGTTGAGTCAACTTCAGGAGCTTCACTTCTCTTACTCAGCTTGAGATGAACTTCCATAGGAGTTTGAGCAAAATTGCAATCTGTCATGCCGCTGGTCTCTAGGATCTTTCTCGCGTATGCCTCCTGACATAGCGTTATACTCCCTGGTTTTTTATGCACTTCTATGCCTAGATAGTAGCTCAATAAACCCAGGTTAGACATCTTAAATAAGTCCTTCATCTGCTGTTTGAACCTGTTTGTATCAGCTAGCTTCAGTTCGATCATATCTTCACCGCCGCCCAACCCGTCTCTCCCGCTGCCGGTCACCTTGTCGCCTCCGGCAACCACCACGACCGTCGCCCCGCTCCTGCCCGCGCCGGGCTCCTCCATCGCGCCCGCCCCCGCCGTCCTCACCCCGGAGGTGTCCGGGGCGCTGCGGGACCTAACCCAGTCGGTCCAGGAGATTTGCCTGTTCTTGGCCGGTCCTACGGGCCGCACCCGGCCGCGCCGCCCATTGCCGCCACCGCGCCGCCGTGGCTGCCGTGGCTGCCGCCGCACCAGGCGGCCTCCGCCGGGCCGCTGCAGCTGCCATCCACCGCCACCACCGCCCTGCCCTGGCTGTAGTGGCAGCCGCCGCTCCTGGCGGCCTCCGCCGCGCCCGGCGCGACACTGCAGCAGCCGCTGCAGCTGCAGCAGCCACCGCCGGTCAGCTCCGCCATCCAGTATGGGATGCCCTACAACGGGACTGCGACAACCTCGTTCCCATCAGCGCCGCCGCTGTCCCAGGACGTCCACATACAGCAGATCAAGTCCCCGCCGTCGCCGTCACCGCTTCCGTATTGGATCGCTACTGCCATGTGTTGGCGGCGGTGAGGCTGCAGGCTGCTGCGTGCGGCCTCCTCGCGCGTCGGCGTGTGCGGGAGATGTGTGGTCTACAGCTGCGCGCCGTTTCCCCCACGGGCGGCGGGCATTGCTGTTTTCCCCGCGGGCAGCGACCTCAAAGTCTGCGACATCGGCGGTTGGGGGGGGGGGGCGCACCCCTCCTCGCCATACTCCATCGCAAGCCCTCCACTCTTCTCTGTGCGGTGCAGACCAACAGCCGTCCAGCGGGGAGAAGACATGGTGTCAACGACAGGAGCGCACCGCGTAGCACCACTGCATTCCGCCGCCAGCCGCCGCGAGGGCGTCTCTGCTGGTCGCTCTTGCGATCACTTCCAGGTGGCCATACACATGCACTCCTTTTGTACAGATGGTGTCCATGGGATCTAGGTGGCTGTACACGTGCCGGTCCGACGTGCGGATGGTGTCCACTTTTTGTTAAGGGGTCCAAAATAAAGCGTCCCAGTCCATTTCAGGTTGAGAGTAATAAAACAAGCCGAGATGTAAAAGGCTTGTTTTTAGGTGTTAGGTTTGTGTTGCGTCGAGTCATGGTTATAGGTTGGCTAGGCTGCAGCTCGAGGACAAGCTGCATGTCCAGGTGGGGTGTAGTGTTAGAGTACGTAATGGGCCTGGGCTGGCAGTATAGCTCGTTAGTCTTAGGGTTAATTAGAGATAAGGGTCGCTTGCTTAGGGGTAAAGTAAGCCTTGCTTGGGAGTCAAGTAAACCTCTATATAAAGAGAGGAGATGTATCAATCTAATCAAGCTAGAATTAAGAAGGAAATCCCTTCCCTCTTGCCCGGCCGTGGGCAGAAAGGCCCCCGGCCGACCCTTTCGCGCCCTCCTTCTAGCAGCCACATAACGGAGGGTGGAGGAGTCAAGGCACTTGACCTTGACACAGACCTCCTCCTCCTTGCGGAGAGAGAGCTCGTCCACCACCACCACCTTGCCCAGGAGCTTGGACATACTGCGGATCACCTTCTCAGAACGAGCATGTCGGGGAGGCCAGCGATGAGGATCCAAGCAGTATCCAGCACGGCCACAGCCTTGGTGTCCATCAGGGGCTTAGAGATGTTGACGACGAGCTTGTTGAGGGCGAGGGTGATGTCGTCGCTACGGGTGCAGAGGCCCAGGCTAAGGGCGTCAGGGAAGACCACTGTGAAGGAGCTGTCCGAGGTCGGAGTCACCTGCCAGTCCCAGACACGGCGACAGAGGTGGTTGAACTCGGCGTCAATCATCTCCGGAGAGGCGACCCCCGCCCCAACAATGGTCACGACCGCAAGGAGTGACGAAGATGGGGGAGGGACGTCCTCGACCTTGATGTGGAAGAAGCCGAGACCCTCAATGCCGTGGCCGTACATCATGAGCTCCTCCGACATTGGCCCGAGTCCTTGCAGAGGGCCGCGGGGTGGCCCGAGTCCTTGCAGAGGTAGCACATCGGCGGGTTGGGGCACTCAACCTGGTAGTGACTGGCAATGCCACAGTTGAAGCACGGCGGGGGATCGCGGGGGGCCCCGAAAACGGCCGCGGCCGAGGATGCGGGAGTCGGGGCCGCGGGGTTGAGCGGGCGACCGGGGCCCTTCCGCTTCTTCTTGGCACCTTGGCGACCCCGAGCCCCGACGCCCCCATTGTCGGGAGGCAAGCTTGGTTGGTTGCGCGTGGGGGGGGGGAGGCTGGTAGGCGCGCAGAGGAGCCGCCTCGGCGCTAACGGGGAGAGGCCGGGAGGGCAACGTCGAGCGCCCGCGGCGGCGCACGGGCGAAGGGGAACGGGGGCGGTCGCGGCGACCCTCCCACGCGGGAGAGCGCGGGTCCACATCCCGCGCCGGGGAGCTCCGGCCATCCCCGCGCGCCGTTCAGAGCAGAGCGGAGAGCGGCGCGAATCGGGCGGAGGAGAGCGCCGGGAGTCGCGGGCGGGGAGCGCCGGGCGTCGCGCGCCGGGGATCGCCGGGGCTCCCGGGAGGTCAGCTGGCGGCGGAGGTCAGCCTCCCAGCGATGGCCGTCCGGCGAGGCGCGAGAGGCCGCGCGGGCCTCCTCGAGGGGGCGCTTGGGGCGCCCGGTGCCATCTCCCCAGTCCCGAGTAATGGGGAGGGGCGAGGGGCCGCGGCGGGAGGCGGGGACGGGGGGGGGGGGCGACGGGGGCGGGAGGAGGGAGCAGGAGGAGGCGGTTGACGAGCGGGGGCGGGGGGGAGGCGGCTGGTGGGGAAACCCTCTCGGGAGCCAAATCCTCCCCCAGGCGGGGCTGGGGTGGGCCGAGTCCAGCACTGGGCCCCTAATGGGCTGGGGCGGCCCAGCCGGCCCAGACAGCCTAGGTGGGCCAGATAGCCGGGGCGGGGAGGGGAGCAGGCCCACACCAGGCCTCAGGCGTAGGATCGGGCGGCCCAGCCCAGGGACGGGCACCACGCGCCCGGCTAGGGCATCCACAGCCGCCGCCGGCGCGGGCGAGGCGGCCAACGGCCGGCGAGGGAGGCGAGGCGAGGCAGGGCGCCGGGGAGACGGCGAGCAGCGCAGCCTGGAGGAGCCGAAGAATGCGATGAAGGGTCGGAAGGGGGAGCGCCTGGAGATCACGCGGGAGCCGACGATCCCCGACGGCGGCGGCGGCGCGGCCGGCCGGGCCGAGGCGAGCCGGCCGGAGGGGCACCACGACGAGCGTGCGGGGTCAAAATCGGCCCGCCCGGCGACACCCCAGCCAGCGGATTGGCGGCGACGGCGGGCAACCCCGGGACCCAAGGCCGGGCCTTTCCCCCCATCGCCCAGCGGAGCACGCGGCAGCCGGCGGAGAGGCCTCGTCCGCGCCCGGGCAGCCGAACTCCCACCCCCGGGAGTAAGGCCGCCGACAAAGCGGGACGGCGGCGGGCGCGCCGGGCGGGCAGAGGCACCCGGTCGCGGCACTCCACCGGCCGGCCGGCGGCGCGGTCGGCGTCCTCAGCCAAATCCGCCCAGACCACCCTACCCGGGGGTCCAGGGGACGGCAAGGAGGGGGGAGGCGGGGAGAGGGGGGCGGCGGGGCCATCAGCGGCTGGGGCCGGGAGGGCGGGCGGCGCCGGCGGGAGCAGGGCGGGCGCGTCGCCTCGCGGGGCGGAGCCGGAGTCGCCAGAGCCCGTGCCTTCCATATGCTTGTAATATGGCGGTGTGATGCTCTGGCGAAGCCTCTTCCGTGCTCCTTTGGTAGCCTGTTGAGATGTTTCCACCCCTCTCTAGGTGGGTCATGCCTGATCTGGCTTGCTCGGTGGAGGGTGTAGTGTGGAGGTTTTGATGCGGCAGATGCTTTTCTTCTACATCTGCTTGGTGTGTTGGCGTGTCTGGTGGTGCATTTTGTCTGTAGTTTTCGTTGCTTAGTCGACCGTGGGGCTTCATGCCCTTTGCATTTGGTTTTCGCCTGGGTTTTCCTAGTTAACTAGGCACCTCTTTTCGTTTTATGAATAGGCAGAGCTCATGTCGAGTTTCCTAAGTTTTTTTCCCTGGAAGCAGAACAGGTATGAGCTTCATTGTGATTTTGCGACCCATCTGGAGTTGGTCCTTGTTGGCTATCACCGGTGAGGGAGAAGGGAGGGCAGTACCACTTATCTCTTCTCTCCTATTTATTTTAAAAGAACCTAAGGTTCTGTCGTCCATTCCTCTTTCGTCCAACCTTGGTATCTTTCCACTATCTTTCTCGTTTTTATTCTTTTCCTCCCATCTTGGGGTTTTCCCACCGTTTTTTCCTAAAAACCACCTCAACTGGCCGACATCTTATTTACTTACCAAATAAAATTATGTTTTCCTTGGTAAGTCAATAAATGCTTAACAGACATATGTGTACCAAATAAATCATAATTGTTCACACAATCAAACAAATATGGCAGTTAAATCATAGGCTACTATAATATTTATATCCTGTTGCAACGTATGGGCAATCATCTAATTACTCTTAATTTTCTGAGCATTGTGTGCAGTATTGATCATACTGACATGCCCAATGCACACCCATGACTGCATGACAAAAAGACAGGAAGGCGAGAGTAACATGTTTAACTACATCGATAATGTTCTATGTACAGTTTTTATTCTTCAATGCATAGTTGAATAATGAAGGTCTACTCTGCTTATTGCACATCAGGGGCGCTGGAGATCTTGTTGGACAGGTATGAGGAGCTTGTGGAGTTGACAGATTTATTAGGGAACAATGCTCTGCACTACGCTGCACAGCACAACAACGCACGCATAGTATCCATTTTGCTCAACAAATACTCCAATCTAGCCTACAAGCAGAATGACGAGAAGCATACTCCTCTACACACAGCTGCTTACTATGGCTCGGCAGAGGCTGCTAAAGAGCTATTAAAGCAGTTTCCTGATGCCATTGAGATGGTGGATAATACAAGGCAAAGTGCCCTCCATATAGCCGCCAGAAATGACAAGGTGGACGTGCTTGAATTGCTTCTCAAGTATGTGCTGCCGGAGGAGATTGTGAACCAACAGGATAGGGACGGTAACACACCGCTGCATCATGCCGCCAAGCTCCTGAATAGACAATCAACAATGTTACTACTCAATGATCGGAGAGTCAAACCGTGGCTGCTTAACCAAGATGAAGATACAGCGTTTGCCCTTTCTTGTAGAGCAGGAATATTTGAGATGAACGTCGATGAGGTAAATTCCGCAACAGCTATTTTTTTACTGTACAAAATACCCTTTCTTGTACAACATGAGTTTTTTTAGATGAACTTCGATGAGGTAAATAACTGCAGGTTATACAGTACAAAATAGTGTCTGTGTTACATGTTCTGTAAAATTAGGTTGTAATGAACAATAGATGACTCACATTTCGACCACTTCAAAATATGAAGTAAGGTTTACTGAAGCATCATGTGAAGTAGCGAAATGAAAAGCTGAATGTCTAATTTGCATACAAAGTACATGGGTATATATCATGTGAAATTGGACATCTTTTAAAAAAAACGAAAATATCATTCGAAAAGCATTTGCAGAAGTAAGAATAAAATAAAATAAATGCATTAGGGAAGAGTGTTGTGTACATCCGTGCAAATTTCTAAAGATCTGATATAATTTGTGAGATAAAAAAAGGATAAATCAACTATGAATAGTATAAACAGTAAAAGTTAGTCTTGATACTATTCAGTCGTCTTGTATTTTTATAAGTAATCATATTAAAGTTGAAAATTTTCATGCATGTGCAATACACTCTATCCCCATGGTACATGTATTTTGAGATTTTTCAATAACTATCATGTGCTTTTCAAAGTAATTCTCAAAATATTTGTACTTTGAGGGTAGAGCGTTTTGTCATTTCCTCTGCTCAGGTTGTTGGACCAACCATGGTCGGATCTGCGTCTTGGATGCGTCGGGAATGACAAAACACTCTACCCTCAAAGTACAACCTGAGCATAGGAAATGACAAAATGTTGTACCCTCAAACCATGGTTGGCCAATCTAGAGCGCTCAGCGCGACTTTGAATAATAGGCCAATTGGCAGCCCACCCTCCCTATACCAGGACCTCACATGTCTTCCTCCACCTTGGTGTCTCCTGGCATTGTGGCGCCGCCATCAGGATCAACGGCGATGGTGGGCAGTGTCATTGAGCCGCCTGCCGTCGAGAATAGGAGGCCATCCCTGTTATCTGTTCGCCGCACACTTGTGGGGGTAACCGGTGCTGCCGTGACTTCTGTCCACCTGTCGATGAGTCACGCCTCCCCTCAATTCGACATTGTATAATGTTGCGGGAGTCACAGGCTGTTTGCTTGGAACGCCTTCGAGCTATGCTTCAGGTCACAACCCCTCCTACGCCAATTGGTGCTAGGCTCATTGCTGGGGCCTCTCCCATTATTGTGGTCACGTGGCGCTACCAGAGACAAGCCCCGAAACACCACAGTGAACTAAAGACGAGAGACAAGAACCACATAAATGGCCAAGACGATGATGCCACTGCTGAAAAGAGCTAGCAGATGCGGCAATATGGGCCGCAAGACTGTTGGCGGTGGCATCAGAGGGAAGACGAATCTAGTCAAGCTCCCAGAGACCATCATGGCGCGCGCGTGTGTGTGTGTGTGTGTGTGTGTGTGGTGTGTGTGCGGGGGGGGGGGGGGGGGGCACCAAGCAGAGTGTTTGTGCGGCGATCCTGAACAGAACATGAATCGAAGTCGAGATTGACCCTGCAACTAGAGTCGAGAATCTGACTACCTGAAAAGAGCTGCATGCTAAGTCGAGGAACATGAGCAACAGAGGGAACAATAAAAGGAAGATGTGCCAAGAGTGCCTTGACTAGCAACAGGGAGGGGAGTACCATCAGCAGTAAGAACATGAACAAGAGACTCGACATATTGAACGGAGGTCAAAGTGGAAGAATCAGAAGTCATATGAAAAGATGCTCCGGTATAAAATATCCATGGAGATGTACCTGAATGAGGAGCAGAACGTGCAAATCTTGTCGGTGCAGAATCCCAAGCATCAAGTTGGCAGCTGAGTTGTGCAATCTCATGCGTAGACATAGACACAACGGAAGTGGTCGAGGTAGAATACTCGTTGACGAAGAGCGGACGCCACCACCCATGGAAGCCACGTGTAGAGTCAACGGAGAGCAACAAGTTGACATAGAGCGGCATGTGAAAGCCACCGTGGAGTCGACGTAGAGTGACACCACCACGTACGGATGCCGCCAGAGTCGATGTAGGGCGGCCATCATCACATGTGGAACCCATCAAATGAGTTGATGTAGGGCGGCCATAACCGCGTGCATAAGCCGCTAGAGGAGTCGATGTAGAGCAGCCACAACCGCGGGCGGAAGCCGCGAGAGGAGTCGACGAAGAACGACCACAACCGTGGGCGGAAGCCACGAGAGGAGTCGACATAGAGGCACTACCGCACACGGAGCCGCAAGAGCATTTGCGGAAGTCGCCTAAGGGGAAGACGACACATAAGGATGAGCACCAAGCATGGAGGAAAGGCACGTATGGGAGACAGGGTCAGTGTAGGAAACAACACCGAAAACACCGAAAATACCGTCAAAATTCTCCAAGGAGCGGGCGAGAGACACCAAGGCAGATGATTTTGAATTTTTTTTCTTTTAGCAACTGCATAACTAACAAGTCAGTCGTCAAGGCAGTTTATTTTAGCAAAGATAGCTATGCTTTATTGATTGCAGGTAATGTTCACAAGAATAACATCAACATCATGCGGTGTGCCTAACCACAAATGTCTACACTGAGGGAGACACCATACCTAGCTAACGTATGTGCTTAACATTTGAAGCCCAAAATTCATGACAAAAATTACAAATCGAAAAAAGTCTAGAAGTTTCGCTGATCTCCCGAATAATGTCAGCATAGTTTCCTCCTGCCTTGTCATGGATATGGTTGCCAACTTGTTTGCAGTCCGACACGATATGAAGATAATTCATCCCCAAGTCCTGCGCTAGAGCAAGGGCCTCTGCACGCGAGGGCTTCAAGTGAAGTTGGATCAACAAGTCCTTGAATAACAAGGACCGACGAAAGCAGGAAGGTACCATCCCGATCCCGACAGATTGTAGCAGCAGAGCCCAGGTTGTGATCGATCGAGACCACGACGTCCACATTTATTTTGACGAAGCCCTCAGGTGGTGGAATCCACCGAAGTCCTCAAGGCAGGTAGCCGTACGAAGCAGACCAATCAGCCTAATAGCACGGGGGTCCACCAGCAGAAGGGACCAACGGCCAGTCTATGCAGGCACGGAGCACGGGCCGGCAGTAGAGAGGAAAGGCCAGCTGTGGCCTGGACGATGAGGCAAGCGTTGACCTGCAGGCCCTGGCTTATCTGGATCGAGAGCAGGATCAGATCAATGCAAAGGAAGCAGCGGCAGCACAACAATGGCTCACCAGATCGATCAGATCAGGAGCTAGGAACTTCCAGATTTTGCTTTATCTATAAAGCAGGACGAAATCCGATTTTGAGAGGAACCTCCAGATCGATTAGATCGAGTGCAGTGCAGCCTGACGGGCAGATGAATCAGAGCGAGATGGCAGGCGGATCGGAATGGGACGAGGATCCTCTGCCGTTCGGTCACTCACAGGTGGGCCCATCGGGAAAAGGCCCACATGGCAGCAGGCTGGCAGATCGAACGTATCAGGGAGGGGAGCAGCAAGCGGGGGCGTGGAGGAGATTTCGATCGATTGGGCCGAGACGTGGAGATCCAGACGAAAACTCGACCGGGAGGGACAGTTGTGGCGGAAAAAAATCGCTAAGCCTGGGCTCATGATACCATGTTATATGATGCAACTTAGTATTATTGGGAGGCCAAAGTCATCATCTGTACAAGTACAGGTGGGAGGCCAAAGGCCAAAATATAGGAAGTCAAAGGGAATCATAAATATAACTCTTAACAGAAAACGCCTCGCTTCCCGGTTTATCATTGTCCGTTGTTGGGTCTTTGTTGATGTCAGAGGCTAGGTCGGTTGGGCTGCTCTTGCCTGGGTAACTACTTGCCCGCTTTGCTACCCCTCGGTCCAGTTTAGACACCTGTAACTGCAGCAACAACGGTGGCCGCCTTGGACCCTCGGAGAATTCCTTGTTGCAATCGCAGCCAAGGCTTGTACTGACATGCTACTACAGGCACAGCCGATCTGCTTTTTGAAGATGGATTTTCAAGTTGGCCTTGGTTCGTTGATCATTGGATAACCGGGTGGACTGAATGGCGAGCAATGAGCTCGTCATAACCACATGTGCATGTTGGGGCTGATCAGAGGCGACGAGACGCCTTCGTAGGAGCCATTGCGGCCTATCACAGGCCGCCGAGACACCTCTCAATGATGGCATGACCGAGACAATCGGTGCCCTATGGGTCGTCTCTTGGCAATTCGGACTGTTAAGTGGTCGCCTCATCCAGGCTTGACCTCCCCTTCCCCTCCTCGGGTGTCAAGACGTTGTGATGTCTCACGAAACTAGGATGGTGGGGTGGAACGCCCGCTGGCCCTATGTCAGCATGTCCACCTTTTGGGTGATGTCTAAGACATGCGGCTCTTGACGGAGCCCGACACGTTGATATGGACCGTTGGTGCTCAGTGCTCCATGAAGACTTGCTGCAACACCCTCTTCCTAAAGGACCACACTAGGTAGCGTATATTAGTTTTGCGGTGTGCTGCCCCGCCCCCCTTTCTCATGCATGAAGGCATAAATACAAAACATGACATCAGAAAAAAAATCCCTAGATTCAAATTTTAAGAATCTTCATCTCTTAAATCGTTAACCTGATTGACGATCTACTTTCATCGTTAGTTTCCTCACAGTGGGGTCTTCGGAACTAGATCCATGTCAGCAGCATGCTTTGACAAAAAAAAATCGTTGGTACTTGCCAGATTATTGTCACATACTTGCCTAAGTTATTAGCTACTTAGTTATCAGATTAGGTTAACTTAGTTGTCAGATCTCTGGACGTTGATATACAACACTAAAAAAGCCTTGCTTCGTGCTGCTTATGTTAGATATAATGTATCTTCGTACTTATTGTGAACACTTGAATACTCACTTTCTAGTTATGTATAACATTGGAGTGTCCAAAAACATACGAAACTATTGCCCAATAACTATATACGATCACCGTGACAACTGTTCATAGTTATGATAACTACGGTGACATAATCTGGCAACTGATGGCGATGAAGAAAAAATCATTGAAACATGTCAATATAGGATCTTGTTTTGGAGCCCTCATTGAGACAAATACAGTGGTGAAGACGGATCACTAATCAGATTAACAATATAGGTCTCTCTCCCTCTCTCAAAAAAAAGATTAACAATATAGGATAACTCATTTCAAAAAAATTGAAAAGGTGATTGATGTGATGACATCAGCATTAGGTGGGAGATTCCTGCATGCAGGCATGCGCGCTATTTCTATAAGGGGAAAATTCCATTGGGAGGTAGAAGCACAGGAAGATACCCGCACACCCGTATGCTACGTAGATATTCCCTTAATTAAAATACATTATCTACGGCATGTATACATATATCCCTACACACAACTATGTGAGTGAGAGATTGCATATCACTGATGCTGAAGCTGTTATGTTAATGTCATGTAGATGGACTTGTGGAAGGAACTGAAGAAGCATGAGTCCAGAAGGCACAACCAGCAGGTATTGACAGAGCAACAGTTTCGACCACTGTGGTACTGGGGAAGAAGGACATACATGGTTAGCAGTGTGGTCATTAATGTTTTCGTGGCTGCCATGATGAGCATGGCCACCTTTGCAGTCACACTCGCCGTGCCTGGAGGGTACAGCCAACAGTCAGGCACCGCCATTGTTGGACACCATCTGGCCTTTAAGATATTCGCGGTCGGCAACACCATCTCAATGTGTGGCTCCACCTCCACTGTTCTTGTACTCTGCTACTTGTCGTGGAAGTATCATGGCCAGGTACTCACTAGATTGATTTGGGCCAATATGCTGATTGTCCTCTCCGTTCTAACAGCGATCGTCTCAATGTTGACTGCCGTATACCTCACCATCGCGCCAGTGTCGCGGTTTCTTGCCTACGTGGTGATTGCCATTGGTGCCAGCGCTCCTTTCTTGGCGTGCCTGATACTGCGGAAGAGCCTGACTAGAAAGTCCCTGTTTACACGGTGGATCGGCATGAAACTGGTACCTCAAGGGGAGACGGGTCACACGTGAAACAAGATGCTCCCGGGGTACTTTTTAGTTCTTGTTTGATTGATGGACGTTGGAATACTGGATACAGTACACACTTCTAAATTTGCTGTGGAACAAGAGGGTGTGATTTGGGTGATGAGATATGTACTTCTGAGCTCTTTGTTGTACTTTATCACGATCACGACGATGCTGCTGAAAAGCGATCTGGACTAATGATGCGGCCGGTTATTCTGACGGTAGGCAATGTTAAGAAATTGGACCATAAACTGGTAACAGTAACAAGCATTACTCAAGCTGCACAAAATTATTATTCGCATTTTTGACAAACAAAATATATTAATATCGCGAAGATACCAATTGGTTACACTCAGGCTTTGCATCAATAAGATGTCCAAAGATAACAACGATGCACGCAGCCAAGAAAAAAAAAGAGAAATAGAAAAGAAAGACCCTGTCACGATGATGAGTCATTCGTAACAGCAACACTCTAACCACCACCGAAGACAACACCCGGACCGCAAAAAAGATTCTCCAAAAACGACCACCACCAAAGACAACACCTGGACCGCAAAAGAGATTCTCCAAAAACGACGCCTTCAAGAAGAAAACAAAGCACAAGCGATGTCGTCGCCTGATGAAAGATCTTGAGTTTTCACCCTGAAGAAAGTCTGTGTTCACAAAACAATGTCTTCAACAAGGCCATTGCCGGGCACAACCAATGAATGCCAGACCTTGGATTTTCACCCTGGAATTCGCGACTCGGTACTCAAGGAGCACCACCAAAATGCTGTCCACTTGTGCTGCCACGCCCTCTTTTCCAAGGCTGTTGCTGTTGCAAGTGAAGAACACATAGGAAAAACCTATGCCACCATTCTTCATCGCCGCCAAAACACATCTCCATGACGGACCTCCAGTCGTAGCCATCATGACTTTCTCCACCCATGGCAATACCATGAAAATCTATATTTAAACATGTCGTGTGGCGCCGTCAAGAAAGTGAAGCTTCGCGTCACCCCCTCATGAAGCCTCATTGGTCGAATATAAGGCAACGCGCGACCGGATCAATTCCAATCTAGATATCAAGTGACACCATGCGCCAAACGGCGGAATCACCGAGAGGAAGACCGGAACTCGTCAGCGTCTTGATCGAGGAGGCCCGCATGAAGCAGATCGACGACATGGCGCTCAAAAAACAGCAGGGCCAAACCACCTTTATTCAGGCCGAGCCCGCATCCCCCACGCCGCCGGCTGGCAGCAGAAGAGAAGACGAACGTCGATGACCTGCAGGTCTTCCGGCATAGATGGGGCACACGATCGAACCCGATCCGGGAAACATCGCTCTTTGGGTCCAGATCGAACCCAAACAGGGCATGCCCCGCGACCTCCCAAGCGCCGCTGCGTCACCTGGAGCAGAGCCCGATGCATCACCCCATCATCTGATGCGCGCGTAACCGTAAGCCTGGAAGGGCCTGCATCCGCCGCCACATGCCATGGCACTAGAACGCGTCGGTGAAGGGCGGCCACGTCCGATCTGCCAGTGCCAACGCCACTGAAACTCGTCTTCCAACTCCACAGGCCACCTCTGTGCGCGTTCGTCATCGTGCATCTCCGCACAGGTGCACCACAACTGTCGTGCCTCCTTTTCCCTCCGCCTTCGGCGAGACGGGTGTCGCCACCACCGACGGCGCCGGCGCCGGCAGCGGCCAGGGGAGATGGCCTAAGGGGGAACTAGGCTAAGGTTACGAAGGGCCTCTGGACCTGAGAGGTAGGTTTTGTTTCGCTGTGCGGGGGCATTTATTATTCACAGAGTATATTTTTTTGGGGCATCAGTAAAGACCCAAGCGCTCATATACACGCGCATACACTCACCCCTATGAACGCACACACGCACACCCTACCCCTATGAGCACCTCCGAGAGACTGAGCCGGCATATCATCGTTGTCGACGGGAACGTCTCCTCCCACTGAAAGCGCATCACCGAAAATTCTAAAATAAATCCAGGAATTATGCGAGCACCAGGATTTGAACCCTGGTGGGTTGGGGATACCACTGTCCACCTAACCATCTCAACCGCAGGTTGATTCGCATTCACAGAGTATATTGTTGGTTTTTCCTTTGTAGATTTGGTAGCTGGGCATTTTACACCATGATATGTTGCAATGCTATTTTTTGAAGTGAGGAAAATATATTATGAACGTAGGGTAGTATTGCACTTGGACGTAGAAAATCAACTTTATTAGCTTGCAGTGTTTTCAAAATAGTCGGGCGGGAAGAGGAAGATCGGGCGGGAAACGGGGTTCGAACCGCGACTTCTGGCATGGCATGACACAACTGAGCTTTTTCTGAACCTGCAAAACTTGTTAGGACCCAAGTCTAGTTGTCTGAAGATTCAGCACTCTGCAATCGGGATTTAGTTAATTCAAACCACGTTTGTCTGGCGGGAGGCGCCGGGAGCCACCCATCGTTGATCGCACGGCCAGGGAGATGTCGTACCGCTTCAACTGTTATGAAGACCCGACGCGCGTCCGATCGTCATTGTGTTGCTGTGATGGCCCCGGCTATCGCTATACCCTTTCCGGCAAAACACTACAACGACTCTGTTTTCTGTTTCTCTTTTTCTCTTCTTTTTACTCCACTTTGTAAGGCTATAAAGCCAGGAGATGGGATCGAGTGAAGGCATCTGGTCATTTCTAGGGTTTCCCCCTTACCGCCGCCAGTGTTCCTGGCCGGCTAGAACCTCTGTAATGAGCTAGACTCGCTTAATCTTTCCTCTGTAGTTCAGTCTACATATTTCTAAACCCTGTTCTTCAGACCACCTGGGTCTGACAAGTGGTAATCAGAGCAAGGTTCATCTCCTCGGCGGCGCGAGATCTGGTGCCGAAGTGGAGTTGGAGGAGCTGTAAAATCCTCCACTTCTCACCGGACAATCTTGGCGGCCGTGTGGCCTACGGCGGCATTGGCGGCGGCGAAACACATCGTTTCATCAGTAAAATCCCACCTCCCACCCAGATCCGGTGTACTTTTTGGCGGTGCAGGCGACGGCAGGATCTACGGCCAAGGTCGGGTCGCAGCAACTGCTGTGGTAAAATTCCTCCCTTCGCCTGATGATCTTTTGTAGTGAGGTTGCTCGGTTTCTTGCCAGCTCTAAAAACCCTCCCTGCAAGACCTTCTATGCAAGATGATTGGCCCATCGGACTCATCATCAACCAGCAATTTGGAGTTGCAGTCCTTACAGCTTGATGTACAAATCTTGCAGAAAAATAGAGAACATGACAAGCATGATTTTGAAGATTTCAGAGATCATGTGTAGAACAATTTTCAGTCCATGCAGAAATCTTTGGGGGAACTGCAGGACACACTAAACAACTTCATCGCGGGTTTTCCCAAGCCCAAAGAAATCCCACCCAATCCCCAAGATGTGCCCCAGGGTAGTGGACAAAATTAGACACCACAAGGCCCTGTGCATAGGCAACCTGAGGGCCTCCAAACCCCTCCCACTCTAGACTCTGTAACTTTGGTGGACAAGCACACTGGAAAAGAACTCAACTTGGATGGTAGCAACAAAATCCCTTATAGACACCCCCACTTTGCTGAGAACAAACTTCCTCCACTGGATGGAAGAGCAACTGCTGCAATTCCTCAAGCAGGTAATGTTCAGCAAATCATTCAGATAGATCATGAGCAAGGTGAGGAGCAGGCTCAACAGCAAGTTGGCCGAGGGGGCAATGTTCAGAGAGACCAGGTCCAAGACAACAGAAGACCATTGACTCTCGTGAAACCTGCTAAGTATAATATTCCTGAGTTTGATGGCAGTGGAATTAACTCCTGGATACAAACCATTGAAATGTACTTTGAAGCTGCTAGAACGCTACTAGAACAAAAAATTGAAATTGTTGTAACTTATTTAAAGGGGTCAGCAATAGAGTGATGGAGAGGAACATGAATTATAGCCAATACATTACCTTGGTACATGTTTTGTAGGCTGATTGGGGATAGGTTTTCAGAAACATCAGCTTGTGACAATGTCAGAACTTTCCATGCTCTCAATCAGACTGGCACTGTCAATGATTATGTGCTCAAATTTGAACAGTCTATGAACTTGCTTAGAAGAGATAACCCTGCCTTGCCTGCTAATTATTACAAAGCAAGTTTCATTGCTGGTCTGAGTGATACCATCCAACATCATGTCCAATGTCATGAACCAGGTGATTTACAAAAAGCTATTTGGTTGGCCAGAAGGTGTTGGGGAACGTTGCAGAAAATAAAATTTTTCCTACGGTTCCACCAAGATCAATCTATGAGTTCATCTAAGCAACGAGTGATAGCAGAGAGATGCATCTACATACCACTTTGTAGATCGCGTGCGGAAGCATTCAAGAGAACGGGGTTGAGGTAGTCGTTCTCGTCGTGATCCTATCACCGGAGATCCTAGCGCCGAACGGACGGCACCTGCGCGTTCAACACACGTACGGTCAGCGTGATGTCTCCTCCGTCTTGATCCAGCAAGGGGGAAGGAGAGGTTGATGAAGATCCAACAGCACGACGGCGTGGTGGTGGATGCAGCAGAACTCCGGCAGGGCTTCGCCAAGCTATTGCGGGAGGAGGAAGAGGTGTAGCAGGGGGAGGGAGGCGCCAAGACACAGGGTGCGGCTGCCCTCCCTCCCCCTCCTTTATATAGGCCTCCAGGGGGGGCGCCGGCCCTGGGAGATCTAATCTCCCAAGGGGGGCGGCGGCCAGGGGGGTGGAGTGCCCCCCAAGGCAAGTGGGGCGCGCCCCCCACCTAGGGTTTCCAACCCTAGGCGCAGGGGGGGCAGGAGGGGCGCACCAGCCCACTAGGGGCTGGTTCCCCTCCCACTTCAGCCCACGGGGCCCTCCGGGATAGGTGGCCCCACCCGGTGGACCCCCCGGGATCCTTCCGGTGGTCCCGGTACAATATCGGGTGACCCCGAAACTTTCCCGATGGCCGAAACAACACTTCCTATATATAATTCTTTACCTCCGGACCATTCCGAAACTCCTTGTGACGTCCGGGATCTCATCCGGGACTCCGAACAACATTCGGTTTGCTACATACTCATATTCATACAACCCTGGCGTCACCGAACCTTAAGTGTGTAGACCCTACGGGTTCGGGAGACATGCAGACATGACCGAGACGGCTCTCCGGTCAATAACCAATAGCGGGATCTGGATACCCATGTTGGCTCCCACATACTCCTCGATGATCTCATCAGATGAACCACGATGTCGAGGATTCAAGCAACCCCGTATACTATTCCCTTTGTCAGACGGTATGTTACTTGCCCGAGATTTGATCGTCGGTATCCCAATACCTCGTTCAATCTCGTTACCGGCAAGTCACTTTACTCGTACCGTAATGCATGATCCCGTGACCAGACACTTGGTCACTTTGAGCTCATTATGATGATGCACTACCGAGTGGGCCCAGTGATACCTCTCCGTAATACGGAGTGACAAATCCCAGTCTCGATCCGTGTCAACCCAACAGACACTTTCGGAGATACCTGTAGTGCACCTTTATAGTCACCCAGTTACGTTGTGACGTTTGGTACACCCAAAGCACTCCTACGGTATCCGGGAGTTACACGATCTCATGGTCTAAGGAAGATATACTTGACATTGGAAAAGCTCTAGCAAAACGAACTACACGATCTTGTGCTATGCTTAGGATTGGGTCTTGTCCATCACATCATTCTCCCAATGATGTGATCCCGTTATCAACGACATCCAATGTCCATAGTCAGGAAACCATGACTATCTGTTGATCAACGAGCTAGTCAACTAGAGGCTCACTAGGGACATGTTTTGGTCTAAGTATTCACACGTGTATTACGATTTCCGGATAATACAATTATAGCATGAATAAAAGACAACTATCATGAACAAAGAAATATAATAATAATCCTTTTATTATTGCCTCTAGGGCATATTTCCAACAGAAGGATGGAACAAGCACAACCTAACAAGAAAACACTAGTGGCCTATATTAATTAGCCAGTTAGGAGACAGGTTCAATTTGATCCAGGAAAACCCCCTCCTAACAATACACCTACTGTCATTCAACAAGCTAGAATGAAGGGAATTTGCTACAAGTGCAAAGAAACATGGTTTCCTGACCATAAGAAAGTTTGCAAGCTTGCAAATCAAATGCAGATACAAGCCTTACAAGACACCTGCCCTGATGATGCAGAATTGGTCTATTACACCGCTGATGATACTGAAGCTCCCCCACCCACTGACATGGATGATCCTCCTTTGCAAATCTCTATGCATGCTCTCATGGGAGTCACTTCCTCTAAGCTGAGTTTCACTGTTACAGTAAATGCTGGGGAACAAACCTGCTACGGCCCTCATTGACAGTGGCAGCACTGCAACTTTTGTCACCCCTAAAAGAGCACAACTTGCTCATTGTGCTCTCACTCCAACTAAGAAAAAGAAAGTGCTTGTTGCAAATGGAGCAGCTTTATGGACATAATTCATTGCTCTCCAGTGCCCTTTTGCTGTACAAGGAACTGAATTTTCACATGATTTCAGAGTACTACAGTTGCAAGGTTATGATGTCATATTGGGAGCTGATTGGATGAAAACTTTGAGTCCTGTTCAATTAGATTTTGAGGAAATGGAAGTCCAAGTAGCTCTAAAATCAGGAGAAAAGAAAATCTTCAAAGATGAGAGTCTCCCTAGTGAACCAGTCCAGGAAATGGACTGCATGGAGAACCTCTCTGATGATAATATTTGTGGGGTTGTGCTACTGTTAAACAGAATTGCCCTGACAGAGCAGTCTGACACTATTGTTCCCCCTCCTGTCCAAGAACTTATGGGTTAATACAAGGAGATATTTGGTACTCCTACTGACTTACCACCTCAGAGAAGTGTAGATCATGCAATCCCTTTTGAACCTGGTGCAAAGGTAATAAACCAAAGGCCTTACAGTTTACCTTATCACCAAAAGGAAGTTGTGGAAACTATCATCCAAGGGATGCTTAAAAGCATGGTGACCAGAGACAGTAAAAGCCCTTACTCCTCCCCTGCAATTTTAGTGAAAAAGAAAGATCTCTCATGGAGACTTTGCAATGATTTCAAAAAGGTCAATGCTCAGACAATTAAAAACAAGTACCCCATCCCTGTGATTGAGGACTTGTTAGATGAACTGCATGGAGCAACTGTTTTCACTAAACTTGATCTCAGAAGTGGGTACCACCAGATCAGAATGAAGGAAGAGGATATTGAGAAAACTGCTTTTAGCACTCACTGTGGACACTATGAATACTTGGTCATGCCCTTTGGCCTAACAAATGCTCCTGCACCTTTCCAAATGCTCATGAATACTATTTTGGCCAAGTATCTCAGAAAATTTGTCCTAGTGTTCTTCGATGACATTCTGATATTTAGTAAAAATATGAAAGAACACTTAATTCATTTGCAACAAGTGTTTGAAACACTGAAAGAACATCAGCTGTACCTGAAAGCTAGCAAGTGTGTCTTTGCCCAGCCTCAGGTGGAGTACTTGGGCCATGTTATCAGGGCTGATGGAGTGGCCACTGACCCAGTCAAAATTCAGGCAGTAACACAATGGCCAGAACCTGAAAATCTTACTCAGCTGAGGAGCTTCTTGGGCCTGACTGTATTACAGAAGGTTTGTAAAAAACTATGGAATCATCTGCAGACCACTGTTTAATTCCTTGAAGAAGGACAGTTTCATTTGGGGGCAAGAACAAGTACAGGCTTTCAATACCCTTAAGAACAAAATGACACAAGCACCAGTGCTGGCCTTACCAGACTTCTCTAAGCCTTTTATCCTGGAAACTGATGCTAGTGCCTATGGAATGGGGGTAGTCTTAATGCAAGAAGGGAGACCCATATCATTTTTCAGTAAAGCAATTGGCCCTAGAGCAGCTGCTTACTCTACTTATGACAAAGAAGCCCTAGCAATCATTGAAGCCCTCAAGCACTAGAAACATTACTTTGCTGCATCTTCTCACATCATCAGAACTGATCAGCAGAGTCTGAAATATATACAAGAACAAAAACTCACTGAAGGAATTCAGCACAAGCTTTTGGTCAAACTCCTAGGCTATAATTACACTGTGGAGTACAAACAGGGCAAGAAAAACAAAGTGGCTGATGCCCTCTCCAGGGTGCAACACAAAATTCATACTCTAGTAGCTTCTGCTGTAAAACCTGCTTGGGTAACTGAAGTAGTTGATAGCTACAAAAATGATCAGAGATGCAAGGACTTATTAGCTCAATTGACTCTCAATCTTGACTCTGCGACCAACTACACTGTCCAACAAGGTGTGCACAGATACAAAAAACAGAATTGTGATAGGAGCTGATAACACCATCAGAACTAAGCTGCTAGCTGCTTTACATAGCTCTGAGTTAGGTGGCCATTCTGGACATAGAGCTACATATCAAAGAGTTAAACTTCTCTTCCACTGGTCTGGCATGAAACAATTTATTGTTGATTATATCAAGCGGTGCCCTACTTGTCAAATCAACAAGGCTGAACATTGCAAGTACCCTGGGTTGCTCCAACCTCTGCCAGTCCCAGGTTTTGCTTGGTGCCTCATAAGCATGGATTTTGTAGGGGGTCTTCCTACTTCTCACAACAAAAACATGATTTTGGTTGTTGTGGATAGGTTCACCAAATATAGCCACTTTATCCCATTGAAGCACCCCATTATAGCCAATACTGTAGCCAAGGCTTTTACTGATAACATTTTCAGACTTCATGGGCTACCAGCTGTGATTGTAACAGACAGAGATAAGATCTTCACTAGCAAGCTCTGGCAAGACCTGTTTAAGAAGCTGGGCATCAAGTTACACATGAGCACTTCTTATCACCCCCAGTCAAATGGTCAGGCAGAAAGAGTTAATCGATGTCTTGAAAATTATTTGAGATGCATGGCTTTCATCCAACCATAGAAGTGGCTCAACTGGTTGTCTTTAGTTGAATGGTGGTACAATACTAGCTACCACACAACATTAAATATAACACCCTTTCAGGCTCTATATGGCAGCCCACCTCATATGTTAGCTGAGCCTGCTCTTTATCCTGTTGAGGAAATGGAAAATTTCCCTAATGTGCTCACTGCTGAACAAACAACAGCTCACATAAAAGAGAACCTCCTGAAAGCTCAAACTAGAATGAAGCATTATGCTGACAAGAAGAGATCTGAGAGAACCCTAGAAATACGGGACATGGTATATCTCAAACTACAACCTTATAGGCATACCACTCTCAGCATCCACAAATGCCTCAAGCTGCATTCCAAGTTTTATGGCCCATTCAGAGTTATCCAAAAGGTGGGTACCGTGGCCTACAAACTCCTCCTTCCTGATGACTGCAAGTTACATGACACTTTCCATGTGAGCCAGCTCAAGAAGCATATAGGCCCCATGGCAATCCCTAATCCCAAGTTGCCCTTGTTGAACCCTGATGGTACAATCTTGCTGGAGCCAGAGCAGTTACTAGAAAGAAAGCTTATTCCACGCGTACAAAGTGACATCAGTGTTCCAGTTGTCAGATGGGTCATCAAGTGGAGTAACTTACCTATGGACGAGGCCACATGGGAGGACGCCACATTCATACAGAAAGTGTTTCCCAACTTCCAGCCCTAAGGACAGGTCTGATCTGAATCGGGGGGAGTTGTCAGGACCCAAGTCTAGTTGTCTGAAGATTCAGCACTCTGCAATCGGGATTCAGTTAATTCAAACCGTGTCTGTCTGGCGGGAGGCGCCAGGAGCCACCCATGGTCTATCGCACGGCCAGAGAAACGTCGTACCGCTTCAACCGTTATGAAGACCCGACGCGCGTCCGATCGTCATCGTGTGGCTGTGATGGCCCCGGCTGTCGCTGTACCCTTTCCGGCAAAACACTACAGCGACTTTGTTTTCTGTTTCTCTTTTTCTCTTCTTTTTACTCCACTTTGTAAGGCTATAAAGCCAGGAGATGGGATCGAGTGAAGGCATCTGGTCATTTCTAGGGTTTCCCCCTTACAGCCGCCAGTGTTCCTGGCCGGCTAGAACCTCTGTAACGAGCTAGACTCGCTTAATCTTTCCTCTGAATTCAAGCAAATCCTCTAGTTCAGTCTACATATTTCTGAATCCTGTTCTTCAGACCACCTGGGTCTGACAAAACTGCAACAAATTCTTGTCTGGATTCCATTAAGAGGGGAAAACCATCTTCAATACATAAAACAGAAGTTAACAGAAGAGCACGAGTGCATGACAATGATCCCAACACATTCACATCGCATACATGATTGAACACACACAAGTTTATACAATTACAGTCGCAACTTCCAAAATGTATAGGAACGACATTTATGGTATAGGGTCATTGCAGTCCAAATGCAACATTTTGTTAAAATGTTATTGCAGCAGTAGAAACAAATATATACAACATCTTAAATTATCTATCCGGACAATATGAATGACCTACTACAACATATGGCCTCTCTGGGATAACCACAACTGTTTCGACACGGATGAGGGTCAGGAGAGTAAACATGACCTCATATTAAGCCTAGCTTGACTTGCATGCAGGTTGCTGAACCATGCAAATATCTGTGAGCCTGCAATGCAAGGCCTACATGGGTGTAGGTCGTTCATAAGATGGAAAATTGAAGGCGAAAAGCCGATCTCCCTCTCCAGCACCAGATGACGATGAAACAAGATCGAGCCTGCGAGCAACATCACCGAGCTCATAGTGGGCAGCCATGAGTAACCAAACAAATGTGAGCAGCTCCCCTCCTCCTCTGCTCATCTGTTGTGCATGTGCCTCTGCGTGTGACTTGCCTGCTGCATAAACAAGCAGCCTTATCCATATTTCTTTGATCTCCGCCAATAATTCATCGATGGTCAATTCAGAATCTGGAAAGTCCAATAAAGCTCGGGCACCCAACAGAATTTTGCCTTCAATTTCTCCAGCAGCCGTCCAATCCTTATGTAGCACTTCTCGAATATGTTTCTGGCTGGTAGACAGGGGAAGATCCAAGCCTAGGTCTGCAGGGGCTACTGTCCTATCTGTTGAAGACTCCTTCACAAAGTAATTACAAATCTTTAGGACAAATAGCTTAAGTCTATCCAGCACAAGGATTGACATATCTCTGACACCACCCCTGCCGGTAGAGAATATTTTCTCTGGGAACAATGCAAGTGTATCTTCTGCAGTGGTACTGACTGGCAACATGGAAGGGTTTACAACAAGAAGATAGATCATGTAATTTGATATTTCCTCACATATGCTCGCAAGATCTGATCTATCTCCTTTGTTGTGTAGAGGTGATCCCTCCTCGGCAAGTAGACCCCTTATATGATAATCTGTAAATAAATGTAGTTGGAGTATGGCATGCTCAAAAGGTCCTCGCAGTATCAACTCCAACTCTGTGCCAAGTTTAGGCCTCATCCCTGTTGCCAAGTCTTTGAAACGATCCTGCTTGTCCAACCACTGCACCACACATTCCATGATCTTCTTCTTAGCTTTGACATCCTTGGTGTGCCGTAAGTGCTTCCAGACCTTAGCCAAACCAACAGAATTTATGATATTTCTGATCATGCCAATGATTGGTGATTCAGAATATGGAGCGCAGAAGGTTATATTGCCCCATGGAATCTGACCACCACAGCCTCTTCTCCGGCTGAACAATGTTGAAGATAGACCAGAACAAGTTGGTAAGCCAGTGAAAATTCCGTGCTTTCAAGAATGCCCATGCCCATGGTGATACCATTGCCATAATAATTGAAACAAGTTCCATAAAAGTGCTACCAATGAGTAATGCATATGTTACTGCAATATCCACTCTGCTATAGCTTTCTTTCCTGTTTGCGTAGAAGAGCACAAAAGCAACCACTGTAGAGATATGCACAACACAACGAAATATGCTACCTGTCCATGTCCTAAACAGAACAGCCTTGGTGTAGAGATCATCATATATAATAGCGAGCTCCATCTCAATGATCTTAAGTTTTGCCCCATGCTCTGCAAATCTTCCAAAATATTCTACTAATGTAAACCGAATTTCATGCCCCATCTGAAAGGTCGCCCGCCCTGCAAGGAATCCCCGAATATAGCGTGCCGTGCGGAGAGCATAGCAAACAATGTCACAGTATCTATCTTGCTCAACACTTAGTAGTGGCAATTGATTATTTTCATAGTTACTAGTGGTGCTATTAAGGTCAGTCTTACTCCCATACTTGAGAGCCCATATCCTCTCCCAGTACTTAATTATTCCAGAAACAAAGACAAACATGGCTGGAACTAAAAGCTGGTTGTTGTTCCCCATTGATTTCCAAAAGACATATAATGCAAGGCTGACTTCAACTAAAAGATTCAGAAAATGCCTTAGCCACAAATTGTTATCCTCAGATGAAAAGGCAGTAATAGTGTCTTGTCCGCCAAGATGAACAAGAAGGAAAGGTGCCCAAAAGAATGCCAAAGACATGGTCCCTGTAAACGGATCCCTACTATTGATAGAATCTCCAAGTCGAGAGATCTGACCAAGAGTATAAAATGCAATCATGTCTGCCCCCAAATAAGCCAACCAAATAGAGAATCTTAGCAATTTGTTACTGCTTCGTCTCCTACGCCCCCCTGTGAAGAAGAGGAATAGTTGCAGTGTAAAACTGAGAAGCACAAGCAACCTGATTTCCCACTCGTTCCATAGCTGCACCAATGTAATTGACAATTGCATATTGTTGATAATGGATGTTTATATCTCTCTGATCTCCTGTAGATCCAGTAATAAAAATATGTGAGGAATATGATTTTTAAAGAGTCGGACAAATTAAAAGCAACTTGCAAAACTACCCCATGCAATTGTGAGGAAAAATAACATGAGGGGGGGGGGGGGGGCAGGGGGGTGCGGCCGCCCCGGGCCCCCGGCACCGAGGGTCCCCAGAGGCTATTTTCTCTATACTGACTACATCCATACTGGGCCTGGCCTAAGCAGTTCCACACAGCACCGGCCAGCAATCTGAATTCACTCAGGGAAAAGAATGTCTAGGTTAGCAATCGGTCTGGCGTATGTACAGCCGCCGGCAGCGAGGTTTCTCGTACAGAATGCAAGCACTCGATTCTTTCTTCTCCAGTTCCCCCAAATCTGTAATTAGGTCTTCCAATTCTTCTCCAACGCTCCAGCTGGCCTAAACGGCAATCGATGGATCAAAAGTCACACCCCGCCACACCTGTTCCGCAAGTTCTGCTCGGTGGATCCAAACCAAAATCAATCTATGTTTGTTAAAGTCTGTCCTTGTTCTTTCTTTTGACTACTTTGTTGCCATGTAATTGTTTCAAAGGAAAAACTTTCTTGCCGTGTACTAAAAAATCAATAAAAGCACCATATGAATTCATAGATTATTTCCCAATGAAGAACCGTGTTTTGTGCCCATTGACAATTTTGGATTTTATTAGACGTCTGGACATAAACCGATTATGCTTTCTTGATCTGTTCTTTCAGCTGATCAAAATTTTCTTGTAAAGATTTATATGACTATGGATCAAGATACAAGTTCAGTAATAATACTACAAAAATAAAAAGCCATGATGCTACTGTTGAAGGTATTTCATCACAAAAACCTTGAGTACTAAATCTTATTTTGTTGTAGAATACTAAATCTGAACAGTTGCTTTGACATGGTATTTTGTGAACAAATTTACATATGTGCCAAACTTATGTTCATATTGTTAATCAACCGACCATGTTTTAGTTATTTATCTTGCGTCACCGTGCAGCAACATGGCCTTTCCTACGACAGTGTGCCCTTGTGATTCTCTTATGCGGCCGACCTGTGATGCTGTCATTGCCGCTGATTTGATACTTAACATATGTAGTATAGAAAGCATACTTGCAAGAAACCTCAGCTATATTCTTTTAGCAGCAGGTCATATGCATTATGTTGTTTAAAGCTGCACTCCAAATCATGACGAAGTCTAAAAATATATGCAGTTTGAAAAAAAAATCACAAGAAATCTGCCATGCCTAAAAGGGGATCACCCGTAATTAACAGACACCGCAAGTTTTCTATGAAGGCACCGGTTCCGACAAGAGTGGTGGCACTACAAGATTTAGCATAGCCATTTGAATTTCAAACCCCGAGTGAAGGGGATGGAGGCCATCAGACCTACAGTAGGAGGATGGGGCCTGGGCCTGGGGGTGGGGGTAGGCGTCAGGATGAACTAGGAAGTGAATTGTGGGAGGCTGTGAGGGGGAGGCGGCAGTAGGAATGAGGCAAGGGATCGTGACTGTTAGAGTTATATCACGTTTGCATGTAGCATGTATACTTTCCCATTAGTACAAGGAGCTTTTTGCATATTTACCACATGTATATTGTGTGTGTGTGTGTGTATATACACTGTCCCTTGGCCCTAGAAAATACAAGTTGCATATTTTCTAACATGGTATTAGACTTAGGTCTATTTTTTCGCACGCGCAACTCATGTTGTGATCCTCTCGTCGCATTGTCGCCATCTTCTTCTTGCCAGTCGTTGATGCCCCCTCTCCCCCCCGCCATCGTTGTCGCTGCACCTCCCGGTTGCTGCTGCCCGCCACCCCGGCTCCGATCCACGCCCACCTCGCCTCCAATTCACGCCCAATCCCCCCCCCTCCCCGCCGCCCCCACTTATTGTTAAGCTTCATGAACTAGCCAACGCAAGCCGCCGCCCCCACTTATTGTTAAGCTTTAACCACATAGGGACAGAAATTTTTTGGAACTTGGTGCTGCTGTGCCAATTCTGGAATGGTGAGCAGCCGTTCGTCTCGTCCGCTCCCGCGAGCGGCGAGGCGAACCCTAGCACCCTCCTCCTCCAGCCCCCCCGTTCCTTCCCCCCCCCCTCCTCGCCGCTGCCGTCTCGCGCCGCCGGGCAAAGCCCGGCCGACGGCGGCGGCGACGGGGCTTCTTCCCCCTCCTTGCGGCGGGCTGGCGTGGGGCAGATCCTCGGCTTGGAGGCGCGCTGTTCTGCAGGACGGCGTGGCGTGGCGGCGGCAAGGGCTGCGCGGCGGCGGCGGCTTGGGTTGGCGGCGCGGGCGGCTGCTCGTCGAGGGCTCGGTGGGGGCGTGCCAGCTCGGGCGGCGGCAGTGGGCACCTCGGCCCAGATCTGGATCAGGCAGGTGCTCGGGCAGGCGACCGACGGGCAACGCGGGCCGAGATGGCAAGGGCCGCCCGGCGGCGTGCGGGGCGGGGTGGTGCGGCTGGCTGCTTCGGGGGCTGGCCCGGTTCCGCCTGGCTCGCAGGCGCTCTGGCGGGCAGGTGGCGACGGCGCCCGGCAGGTGTGGGCGGCGTGGCTCCTATACTCAGTCGGCGGCGTGGTGGGCCTCGTGGTGGTGTCCCCATGGCGGCGGGGGCCTGCGGGGAGTTGGGCATCTCCGTCTTCGACCTGGATCGGCCATGTTCGGGGACTTCAGCGACGTCCCTCCCCTTTGGCGTCTCGATGCGCGGGTGCGTGCCTGGCGGCTCCAACGCTTGGAGCTCGGCGGGCGGCGCGGGTTGGGTAGAGGCCGGGGTGGCCGCTGCTCCAGCCGTGGATGGCTCCATGGTGGCTTGGTGAAAGCACAAGTGCTCCCTGGGTGATTTTGGTAATTAATGTCAACATATCTTTTGTTGGACTAATGCTTTTACCTAGTATATTTCAGATAAGTTCAACAATAGAGTGGCATGGACTAGAGGATATGGAACCCCTTCAAGTTGCTAAGGACAAAGGATTGGCTCAAGCTCAAAGCACAAGACTCTACATTTTACCTTTTAGTGATCCAAGATCACATTGAGTCCATAAAAAAGCCAGTACTATTAAGAGGGGATGAGGTGTTGCCTAATGGCTTGCTTGCTCAAAGTGCTTAGTGATATGCTCCAAAGCCCTCAACCACTTTCTCACATCCACATATGTCCCAAACCAAAAGTCAAACTCGGCCCTACCAAATCTTTCTAGCTGGCGTCACCGAGTTCAGTTGACATAACCACTGCCAGAAACCCTAGTCTTTTCGGTCTCACCGATAGGGATCTCGGTCTCACCGAGATGGGATTGAAATCTCTCTGTGTGTGTCCATTATCAAAATCGGTCTCACCGAGTTTGTGTAATCGGTCCTACCGAGATTACAATGCAAATTCTCTGTTCCCCTTCGTAATGTTTCGGTCCAACCGAGATGAGCGAATCGGTCCCACCGAGTTTGCCTGACCAACTCTCTGTGTGTCTATTACCAAAATCGGTCTCACCGAGTTTGTGTAATCGGTCTCACCGAGATTACGTTATGCCCTAACCCTAACGATATCGGTCCCACCGAGTTGACATGTCGGTCCCACCAAAAATCCTAACGGTCACATTATTTACTAAATCGGTCTGACCGAATTTCACGATTCGGTCCCACCGAGTTTGGTAAGTTGTGTGTAACAGTTAGATTTTGTGTGGAGGCTATATATACCCCTCCACCCACTCTTCGTTCGTGGAGAGAGCCATCAGAACATGCCTACACTTCCAACATACATTTTCTGAGAGAGAACCACCTACACTTGTGTTGAGGTCAAGATATTCCATTCCTACCACATAAATCTTGATCTCTAGCCTTGCCCAAGTTGCTTTCCACTCAAATCTTCTTTCCACCAAATCCAAATCCTGTGAGAGAGAGTTGAGTGTTGGGGAGACTATCATTGGAAGCACAAGAGCAAAGAGTTCATCATCAACGCATCATTTGTTACTTCTTGGAGAGTGGTCTCCTAGATTGGCTAGGTGTCACTTGGGAGCCTCTGTCAAGATTGTGGAGTTGAACCAAGGAGTTTGTAAGGGCAAGGAGATCGCCTATTTCGTGAAGATCTACCCTAGTCAGGCAAGTCCTTCGTGGGCGACGGCCATGGTGGGCTAGACAAGGTTGCTTCTTCGTGGACCCTTCGTGGGTGGAGCCCTCCGTGGACTCGCGCAACCGTTACCCTTCGTGGGTTGAAGTCTCCATCAACGTGGATGTACGATAGCACCACCTATCGGAACCACGGCTAAAAAATCTCCGTGTCTCCAAATTGCGTTTGCACACTCCAATCCCATCCCTTTACATTCTTGCAATTTGCATGCTTTCATTTCTGCTGCTCACATACTCTTGTCATGCTTGCTTGATATGTATTGTGAATGTTAAAACTTGTGCCAAACTTCACTTCACCTCAAAGAAATTGAAAACTGCAACTTTTCTCGCTTAGTGTCTATTCACCCCCTCTAGACACCTCTTCTCGATCCTTTCAATTGGTATCAGAGCTTTGGTCTCCATTGCTTTGGTTTAAACACCATTGGAGGAAGATGGATGAGTCTACTTTGGGGAGTCTTAGACATAGAGTGCCTATACTTGATGGAGAGTATTTTCATGAGTGAAAAAATGAGATGCTTGTGATTTTCAATGAATATCATTTGAACAAGTACATTACTAGCCCTTGTGCACCTCATGTTGATCCTATGCATCCCACCCTTGATGAGTCAATTGACATGATTCGCAATCTTAGAACTGTTAATCTTATCACTAGAGGTTTGCCTAGAAACTTGTTTGGTTGTTTGCCTACTCTTGAGTGTGCCTACACTATATGGAATTTTTTTGAGGAACGTTTTCCAAATTATTCCTTGAAAAATCTAGATGAAATTCTTCATAAGTCTATTGCCTTGAGTAGGATGAATTCCAATGATCCTAAGTTTGGTGATTGTCTATTTGAGCTTACAAATCTTATGCGTGCCAAAGGAGATGTTGGAATTATTAGTGATATTATTTCTAAAGCTATTAAAATTCATAAAGAAGATCATTGTCAAACTCATTCTAATGAATCACCCTCTCTAGGAATTAATCCATCACATGACGATGTTGAACATGGATACTATGATGAGGATGATGATAGTGACTTTGATCTTGATGATGCAATGAGATACTTTGGTCTTATGGCAAATCTTCGGGGATACATGGCAGGAGGAAAGGAATGGGTTCTTGATAGTGGATATATCGATCACATGACCGGAGATAAAGATATGTTTCGTGAGCTTGATGAAAACGACGGCCCTTGAAAGTATGTCACTTTTGGTGATAACTCAAAGGGTAAGGTGGTTGGCCTCGGTAAGGTGGCCATCTCACATGATAGCTCCATACAAAATGTCATGCTCGTTGAATCTCTTGGGTACAATTTACTTTCAGTATCTAGACTTGCTGATTTCGGTTTCAATGTCCTATTTACTGAAGTAGATTGTCAAGTGTTTCGAAGAGACAATCATAAAATGATCTTTACCGGTATACGTAGAGGTGATCTTTACATTGTTGATTTCACTAAAAAGGCTCAACCTAGAACTTGCTTAATTGCTAAATCCTCTAAATGCTGGTTGTGGCATAGGCGGTTAGGTCATATGGGCATGCGAAACCTTGAGAAGCTTATTAAAGGTAATCATATCCTTGGCGTTAACGATGTCATATTTGATAAGGATAGACTTTGCAGCGCTTGTCAAGCAGGTAAACAGGTTGGAGGAAGGCATCCCGTGAAGAACATCATGACCACAAGGAGGTCACTCGAGCTACTTCACATGGATCTTTTCGGTCCCAACGCTTACAAAAGTCTCGGTGGAAATTCTTTTGGTATAGTTATAGTTGATGATTTTTCAAGATTTACGTGGGTGTTCTTTCTCAATGATAAATCATAGGTCCAAAAGATCTTCAAAAACTTCGCTAGAAGGGCCCATAATCAATTTGAAGTGAAGATCAAGAAGGTTCGCAGCGACAACAGAACGGAGTTCAAGAACGCAAATGTGGACACCTTTCTTGACGAAGAAGGGATTTCACATGAGTTCTCGGCTATGTACACACCTCAACAAAATGGAGTTGTTGAGAGGAAGAACCGGACGCTCATCGAAATGGCGAGAACGATGCTTGATGAATACAAGACGCCAAAGCACTTTTGGGCGGAAGCGGTTGAGACAGCTTGTCATGCAACAAATCGCTTGTATCTTTAGAAGCTACTCGGCAAGACGGCATACGAGCTCCTCACCGGTAACGAACACCAAGTTGGATACTTTCGAGTATTCGGTCCAAAGTGCTACATTCTTGATAAGCATCGTCGTTCTAAATTTGCTTCTAAATCTCATGAAGGTTTCCTACTTGGTTATGGCTCAAACTCTCACACTTACCGTGTCTACAATAATTTCACCCGAAAGGTTGAAGAGACGGTAGATGTGAAGTTTGATGAATCTAACGGCTCGCAAGTAGAGCAATTGCCAATTGATGTAGGAGACAAAGACCCGTCGGAAGCAATCCAAGACTTGTCTATTGGCAAGATTCGTCCAACGGAGGTGAAGGAGAGTACCTCGTCCGTCCAAGTGGAAGCTTCCACCTCACGACAAGGTGAACCAAGAGTTGATACGGAAGCGTCCACAAGTGGGACACATCAAGATGAAGAAAACGAGGAAGTACACCAAGATGAACATCAACAACCTCCTTCTCCACCACGACAAGAGAACGACAACATCAACAATGAAGAAGGCCAAGAAGAAGAACAAGATGAAGAATATGTTCCACCAAGATCCAAGCAAAAGCTTTCACGAGTTCGAGTAAAAGTTTCTAAAGACCATCCCGTCGAGCAAATCTACAATGATATTTAAACCGGGAGAATCACTCGCTCTAAAACTCGCTTGGCTAACTTTTGTGAACATTATTCATTCATCTCTAGCATTGAACCTATGAAGGTTGAAGAAGCATTCAAAGATCCGGATTGGATAAACGCCATGCATGAAGAGCTACACAACTTTGAGAGAAATCAAGTTTGGACATTGGTTGAGAAGCCCGACAACAACCACAACATAATCGGTACCAAATGGGTGTTTCACAACAAGCAAGATGAAGATGGACAAGTAGTTCGCAACAAAGCACGTCTCGTCGCCCAAGGCTACACTCAAGTCGAAGGTATGGACTATGGTGAGACATATGCCCCCGTTGCTAGACTTGAGTCCATTCGCATCTTACTTGCCTATGATAATCACCATGATATCACCTTGTACCAAATGAACATTAAAAGTGCTTTTTTAAATGGTGAAATAGAGGAGGAAGTTTATGTTAAGCAACCTCCAGGCTTTGTCAATCCTAAGAAACCTAATCATGTTTACAAACTTCACAAAGCTCTTTATGGTCTTAAACAAGCTCCTAGAGCGTGGTATAAATGCTTGACCAAGTTCCTTATTGAAAAAGGCTTTGAAATTGAAAAAATTGATTCTACTATTTTTACTAAAAGGGTTAATGGAGAGCTATTCGTGTGCCAAATCTATGTTGATGATATTATATTTGGTTCAACTAACCCTCACTTTAGTGAAAAGTTTGGAAAGCTAATGTCGGAGAAGTTTGAGATGTCTATGATGAGTGAACTCAAATTCTTTCTCGGTTTGCAAATCAAGCAAACTAAGGTACCTTTGTCTCCCAAACAAAGTACACCAAGGACTTATTCAAGAGTTCAATATGCAAGAATGCAAAGGTATGACTACACCCATGCCTACTAGTGGACATCTTGATTTGACCAAAGATGGTGAACCAGTTGATCAAAAGGTTTACCGCTCCATGATTGGTTCATTGTTATATCTATGTGCCTCTCGTCCTGATATTATGCTAAGTGTGTGCATGTGTGCATGATATCAAGCCGCCCCTAAAGAATGTCATCTTCAGGCTGTAAAAAGGATAGTGAGATACTTAATACATACACCAAATTTTGGCATTTGGTATCCTAGGAGGGCCTCTTTTAATCTTGTTGGCCACTCCGACTCGGACTATGCCGGTGACAAGGTTGATAGAAATTCCACTTCGGGTACTTGTCAATTTCTTGGTAGATCTCTTGTGTCTTGGTCCTCCAAGAAAAAAAACTCGGTATCCTTATCCACCACCGAAGCGGAATACATTGCCGCTGGTTCATATTGTGCTCAATTACTTTGGATGACCCAAACTCTTAAAGATTATGGGATATATGTGAAACATGTTCCATTGCTTTGTGATAATGAAAGTGGTATCAAGATTGCTCACAATCCCGTGCAACACTCTCGAACTAAGCATATTGAAGTTCGTCCTCATTTCATTCGAGATCATGTTGCCAAAGGGGACATTGATCTTAAGCATGTTCGCACCGACAAGCAATTAGCGGATATATTCACTAAACCACTTGATGGGAAAGTGTTTTGCAGGTTAAGAGGTGAATTGAATATCATTGATGCTTCAAACTTGGAGTAGGAACTCCATTTGGATACATGCAAGACATGAGCCTATGACTAATCCTTGATATTTCTCTTATGATGATAATCATATATCTTGGATATATTTGCACCTTGCATGTTATCTAACCCGTGTAGGTACTTGGATGAATCTAAATCTATGAGATTGCAACCCACTCACATCTTGAGCAATCTCTACATCACCAAGTCTCTACACAATGGTAGTTGAAGACAAGGAAGCACAAAACCCTTCAAACATATCATTTGACAAATTCTATATTAAGTATCATGATTGTCATTTTGGATACATAAGTGCTCTTCCTTGCAAAACTAACCCATGTAGGTAGATGAACTCAAATTCCAAGTGGTGCTCCCAATTCTTGATGAGCTACATCAACCTTGAGCAACCCACACAAGTTCAACTACATGATCACGATCAACACCACCACCCAAGGTATGTTAATTCCATCTTTGAGAAGCTTTACCCCAAGACATGGGTCAAAGCAACTCAACAAGAGAATACATCAAAATGCTTAAATGAAGAATGTCAACCCCATTTTGAGCTTACACGATGAGTATGACCTATGATCAAGTGATCTCACTTGACTCCTAAGTCAACATACTCTAACATAGGTGACATTGTCGCCGACCAACTCTAGATGAAGTTCTCTTGTGTTCTTTTCTGTGCTCTTGCATTTGGCCCATGCATATTTGTTTTCCCTTTTCAAAAAAAAACTTCATCTAGATTTCTTTTCTTTTATTTCTGTTCTGCATTCCCTGCATCCAATTCATTGCATATCTTTCAGTTAATTCCTTGCAAATCCTTGTGAGATGTTACTTGTCTAGTGAGCTGAGGTGACAAGTGTTTTCTCTGTGATGAACTCGGTCACACCGGTCTGGTGCTTTCGGTCCAACCGAAATCTTCCGGTGCAATCGAAGCACACAACTCGGTGCCATCGATTTCACTATAGGAGAGACAGCTTGACACTTGTTCCTGCATTTTTTCTGATCTAGCTCCACTCAATGATTCTTGTCCTCTACCAGCATCACATTCGACTTGCTGCTTTGTTCTGTAACTCAAGGACCAAACCCATTTGTGACAAACATCCAGAAGAACCCTTCTTGGAAATTGATGTCAAAGGGGGAGAGAGAGATCACATCAAAGCTTAATCATTTCTATAGGGGGAGAAAATACTCAGGAGAGAGAGAGACCCCAGATGCTTGGTGTTCAAGAGGAGAGAAGTCACATGTCTTTAAGAGGGGAAAGACATGTTCATAGTTGATTGTTTGCATTAGCTCTGTTTCTTTTCTTTGCTCTGACTTTCTGTTTCCTATCTTCTCCCAGTATCCCATGCTAGATTCAGGGGGAGCAAGACATCTAAGGGAAGGAAATCCTTGAATTCATTGCACATCTTTACCTTTGGGGACATGTCTATATCCAATGGGGTACTCAGTACTCACTCTCTACATGTCATCCCAGTCTTGTGGTTTCTTTTCTTTTCATAGGTGTATCTATGTTATCTAACCTTATTTACACAGGTTCATTCCTTCCTAAGCCAACTCAAGACCACAAGGTAAGTATATGCATCACAGTCATGTGTATGAGAATTTCTTGCTGATGTACATAATGTTTGCAAGAAGGACTCATGAGCATGAAGGTACATTTCCCATATTCACATCATTTGCTCTGATGCATATAGCCAAGATACATGTAACACATTGCTTACTCTGTCATGCTTATGCATTCACATGCTCCTATATTCCATATTTACATGATTGCATACATGTAGGGGGAGCCTATGCATGTTACATGCCTTTCCAAAGCTTTATTTGTTATTCTCTATATCCTTATCTAAAACTTTGATGTATGTTGTCATCAACCAAAAAGGGGGAGATTGAAAGCACAAGTGCTCCCTGGGTGATTTTGGTAATTAATGTCAACATATCTCTTGTTGGACTAATATTTTTACCTAGTATGTTTCAGATAAGTTCAACAATGGAGTGGCATGGACTAGAGGATGTGGAACCCCTTCAAGTTGCTAAGAACAAAGGATTGGCTCAAGCTCAAAGCACAAGACTCTACATTTTACCTTTTAGTGATCCAAGATCACATTGAGTCCATAGGAAAGCCAATACTATCAAGAGGGGATGAGGTGTTGCTTAATGGCTTGCTTGCTCAAAGTGCTTAGTGATATGCTCCAAAGCCCTCAACCACTTTCTCACATCCACATATGTCCCAAACCAAAAGTCAAACTCGGCCCTACCAAATCTTTCTATCCGGCGCCACCGAGTTCAGTTGACATAGCCACTGCCAAAAACCCTAGTCTTTTCGGTCTCACCGATAGGGATCTCGGTCTCACCGAGATGGGATTGTAATCTCTCTGTGTGTGTGTCCGTTACCAAAATCGGTCTCATTGAGTTTATGTAATCGGTCCTATCGAGATTACAATGCAAACTCTCTTTTCTCCTTCGTAACGTTTCGGTCCAATCGAGATGAGCGAATCGGTCCCACCGAGTTTGCCTGACCAACTCTCTGTGTGTCTATTATCAAAATCGGTCTCACCGAGTTTGTGTAATCGGTCTCACCGAGTTTGTGTAATCGGTCTCACCGAGATTGCGTTATGACCTAACCCTAACGATATCGGTTCCACCGAGTTGACATGTCGGTCCCACCAAAAATCCTAACGGTCACATTATTTACTAAATCGGTCCGACCGAGTTTCACGATTCAGTCCCACCGAGTTTGGTAAGTTGTGTGTAACGGTTAGATTTTGTGTGGAGGCTATATATACCCCTCCACCCACTCTTCGTTCGTGGAGAGAGCCATCAGAACATGACTACACTTCCAACATACATTTTCTGAGAGAGAACCACCTACACTTGTGTTGAGGTCAAGATATTCCATTCCTACCACATAAATCTTGATCTCTAGCCTTCCCCAAGTTGCTTTCCACTCAAATCTTCTTTCCACCAAATCCAAATCCTTTGAGAGAGAGTTGAGTGTTGGGGAGACTATCATTGGAAGCACAAGAGCAAAGAGTTCATCATCAACACACCATTTGTCACTTCTTGGAGAGTGATGTCTTCTAGATTGGCTAGGTGTCACTTGGGAGCCTCCGTCAAGATTGTGGAGTTGAACCAAGGAGTTTGTAAGGGCAATGAGGTCGCCTACTTCGTGAAGATCTACCCTAGTGAGGCAAGTTCTTCGTGGGCGACGGCCATGGTGAGATAGACAAGGTTGCTTCTTCGTGGACCCTTCGTGGGTGGAGCTCTCCGTGGACTCGCGCAACAGTTACCCTTCGTGGGTTGAAGTCTCCATCAATGTGGATGTACGATAGCACCACCTATCAGAACCACGGCTAAAAAATCTCCGTGTCTCCAAATTGCGTTTGCACACTCCAATCCCATCCCTTTACATTCTTGCAATTTGCATGCTTTACTTTCCACTGCTCACATACTCTTGTCATGCTTGCTTGATATGTATTGTGAATGTTGAAACTTGTGCCAAACTTCACTTCAACTCAAAGAAATTAAAAACTGCAACTTTTCTTGCTTAGTGTCTATTCACCCCCCCCCTCTAGACACCTCTTCTCGATCCTTTCACTTGGCAAGTCGGCTTCGGCGACGGCTGGCTCATCCTGGCATCGGTTCGTCCGTAGGTGGCTTGTATCGGCCTTTGCCCCTCCCCCCCCGTACTCGTCGCCCGGTTGCTATGTTCGGTGAAGGGCTGGCCTTCTCCCACCTGCGGTCCATCGTTCGTCTCGCGCCCGATGCACAGGTCCGAGCTTGTCTCGCGCACAGTGCCGCAGGACTAATCTCGTTTCGCGCACGGTGCAGTAGGACTGAGTCCGTCTCGCGCACGGTGTTGCAGGAGCAAGCTCGCCTCGTGCCCGGTGCTGCAGGACGGGTCGATGGAGGCCTGGTGGCCGGCCTATTGGGTCTCGACGCTGGGGGTCGCCCAGGGGTGCGAAAGGTGCAACCTTTCCGCTCGTCTCTTTGGTTGGGATAGCGGCAGGTCTCGGGTGAGGGGGTGTCAAGGTCTTGGATGCCGGGGCGGCGGCCCCGGTAGTGGTTGCGTGGCTCTCTCGGGCGAAGGCCGTGGCTTGGTGCTGCCCGGTGGCCATGGTCGTGTGGGCGGCATGGTCACCGGGGCGTGGCGTTTGGTGGCGGTGAGTTTTAGTCGGCGTGAAAACCTGTTCTATCTTCGGACGAACCAGCGGCGACGTAGCTCGTACCCTTCTTGAAGGCGTCATCACGGCTCTCATTGCCTGTCGTGCGACTCCGGGGGAAACTCTGATCATCGGATTGGGCGGTGGCGGTGCTCCGGTGTCGTATCCTTCCTGAAGGCGCCGCCTTGGAGCCCACGGTTCGTCATATGCGGCTTCATCTCTTCGCGGTGGTAGTGCTAGGGGTGGTGTTGCCGCGCTCAGCGCCTATGTATAATGCCTTGGGTGTGTGGGTGTGTTGTGGTGGCGTGCGTTTGTACTGGGCTGTTGGGTTCATGCTCTATATATAAAGCGGGGTGAAATCCTTTTTCGGTAACTAGCCAATGCAACCAAAAGTCTGAACTGATGGTAAGGGGCAATCCACACACACCCTTCAACACCCACTCTCACGTGTGATGCGGAAAGTCAACCCGTGAATAGAGTCAGAGATATGGCTCAAGAGGCCTATACGTGGACACAGAAGGGGGCAAAATCATTTTTGGATAAATTGTGGAAGTTAGGACTTTCTCAAGACCTTATGCTTCGATATCATGTTAAGATTCATGCACTAGCCAATGCAACCAAAAGTCGAGGTTGTACTGTCGTCATCTCCTGGTCTTGTTTGCCTCCTGATGTCACACCGCCCCTCCTGGTCACGTCACGTCGCGTCGCCGCACCTTCTAGTCTACCGTCGCACCCTCTGGTCTGTCGCCGCGTACTCCAGATCACATTATGATCGTCACCTCCTGGTCCTTGCTCTGGTTGCCGTTGCCGCTTGGTGCTAGCCCGCGCCAGATTGCGTCACGCCACTGCCTCCTGGTGTTGCCGTCCCGCCAGATCGGGCTACCAGAATGCATCACAACACTGCCTCCTTGTGCGTCACCGCAGCCTCCCATCGATCCTCCTATTTGCTGGCCCTCGACCGCCGGTTCTCCTGGTTTGCTGCCCCTCATAGTCATCCACCGCCACACTGCCTCGAGCACTTTTGGTTGATTGGCCGAGCACAACTTGTTGGTTTCATGTAAAAACAAATGTATGATGTTTTAGTTGGGTACACATCTCCCTCACGGTCCACTAACTCTTTTTTTGGGAATCTCGGCCCACAGACTCTTAATGGTGTTCCTGACATTGACCCCATCTCTCATATGTGCCTTTCCTCGATGCATGGTGCTCATCCACCTGTTACTCGTCCCTTTGACGCCTTCCGTAGGTTGTGGTGGTCGCTCTTCACCAACTCCTCTTGCAACCTTTGCACACGGTGATTTTTGCTCTACACCTAGCCCTCTCGTGACTTTCATAGAAGTGTTCATGCATATTGCTCCATCGACTATGCCCCACACACACCTTACCTTGACACTTGGTGCTTTTCTGTATACAAGCTCGTCTCATCCATCGGCTTTTGCAAACGGTACTAGTCATGTTATACGGACTCCTCCAGCGGCTTCCATAGGTGGTGATGGACGCGTCTCTCCCGGTGTTGCTACATCGACTACTTCAGTTGTGTCATTCACTAAGCAGGAGATTGCACAACTTTGCGACCTGCTTATTGCCTCTGGTTCTCCATTATCATGTGCCTCTAAATCGACCTCTTCAGTTGAACTCCTAATTGAGTAGGAGTTTACACGATTTCGATGCCTGCTAGCTGTGTTTTTTGATTTTCCATCGACTAGTTTTGATGGTTTTACTACTGATTCTTCTGACACTGTGAGACCACCTTCTACACAGGCAGGTACATATCCGTGGATTCTAGTTACTGGAGCATCTTTTTATATGACTAATGATTCATCCATTATGTCCTCTATTTGACCTCTGGATTCTCCTATTCATGCTTGTTGTAGTAGTGCATTTTAACCCTACTTAAGGTGCCACCCACTATCCTACGTGGAGTGCCACATCACCAGTCAATGCTAGTCAAATAAAGGAGACCACCTAAAAGATTAAGTCAAAGAAGAAGACAAGAGAGCAAAGAAGCCCAAACCCAAGCAAAAGGCATCTCCAAGTGTAGGGATTTCCCACCTAATGGGCCACAACCCACCTCCTAGTAGGGACCACATGGGCCAAAGGGCGGAAAATTACCTAGTTCTACCCTCCCACCTCCTTACTTCAAGGGTAGCCTTGGTCGTTTGTCTAGGACCACTAGGCTATATAAAGCTCCCTATGGGCATGTGAACTCACTCACTTGAATACACTCAAGTGGAGGGTCACTATCCCCTTCCAAGACCCTTCAGGAGGGTAAACGAAGGCTGAGAGCTCAGAGTCTGAGGGACTGTGTAAGGCTTGGACTAGTCAGGAGTCGTGGTACACCAGAAGCGGATGCACTCTAAGTGACCCATGCGACGGGCACCACTCTCGACGACCCTTTGGTAGGACGTAGGTCGTGCTCCATTGAGGTGACTGAACCTATTTAAAAAACATTGTGCCACATTGTCGAGTGTACGACGACCTTCGATATAAGGCCGTCATACAAGCCCATGCTAATTTCTGACCACGCTACTAAGGATACCCCCTAGTCGAAAGTTGATTCTCGAACATCGACATTGGCACCGACCGTGAGGAATCCTCGTCGTGCGTGAGAAGTCACCTTGACTATCGCATCTAGATGGCCCCAAATCAAGCCATGGGAGAAGCCGAGGCATCCAAGGAGAAAGATTCAACGAGAAGATCAAAGAAGAAGGACGCAACAGAAGAGCTGGAGCCCAAAGCACTCGACAAGCGCACCCTCGACATGGTGGTCGAGGAAGTGGGACCTGTGGAGGCCCCTGGTGCTACCGCCCTCAGCGAAGGGCTCGCCACTCCAAAGGTCTTGCGGGTCACGATAAATGGCGGAGCCCTCGCCCACAATCAAGACGGGGCAATCGGCGGCCAAGCCGCTCAACCCCTTGGCACAATGCTCGAGGAGGTTGGCCTTGAAGAGGCCCACAACATCACCGCCCCCAACAAAGAGATTGTCACTCCAAATGTCTCGCAGGTAATTCTCGGCCTCGCTGGCTTCGTTGCCAACGCCATGATTGCCCCAGACATGGGAGTCGAAGGTTGACTCGCCATAGGAAGTGTTGTCCCTCCCGACTCTAGGAGCGGCGCAAGACCCTCGCTCGCTCGCCTCCGCTTGACAAGAACTTACCAGCACTCAAGATATTGACATCAACTCCACCCGAGCTTGGTCCAACCTGATCCAAACTGTCATCTCTGGTATCAGTCCGTGGCCAGGACATTCACCACCAACAAACCCAAACGAACATCCAACTCAGACTCCTCCGTCGCAACCACTCCGGACGAACTGTGTGAGGTCTCGAGTGTTATCCCTTGTAGGAGGACCATCATACCATACCGGCTTCACCCCTCTGGTGGCCTTCTCGCATCCGAGAACCTTGTGGTTCCACCCATCTTGGGAGCCACACTTCACCATACCTACCCCATATGCAGGAGCGCTACCTCCTCGCGGTGCCCCAATGGAAGGGCCACCGGCAGGAAATGCGCAAGAAGGAAGCGCCCACCCAAAGGGAGGGACCGGTGGGCCTAGGAAGACACGCTTCACCCCCTCCAACACTACTCCGATAGCCCGCGGCGGTGTGCGGAGAAGGCGGGAGCCGCAACCAAGTTGGTTCCCCTTACCATGTGCAAGTCATGCGAGAGAGGCGGCAACACTGCCACACCCCTTCAACTTGAAGGAGGCCGTGAGCCAAGCTTGCCGACAAGAAAGGAGCCACCAAAGTACAAGACACAAGCTATCCAAGAGCCTGTCACATCAAGGTCGAGCCACGACAGACCACTACGGAGGCCTGCTCGTACTCCTCAAGCCCCTGACACCCATGCAGGTAAAGGCCCCAGGGGATGTCGAATCTCCAGGAAGCCAAAGACAAAATAAAGGAAACATGCCATGGATCTCCATGAAGCCCTTATGTGAGTCTTTCGTACAACAAGACTGGGGAGAATGGGCACCCACAAGGCCCAAGCTCCACTTGGTGTTCCCTGCACGAATTGCCAAGCCTTTGGGAAGGCGATGTAGAAAGCTGAGGGCACCAAAGGAACCTTGGAAGGAACAACCACACCACCCCGTGCAAGCCCATGCGGCCCATGAAATACCTTCGCACAGGACAAGTGCAAGTGCCATGGTCTGGATGGTTAAAATGACATGGATGCGCGCCAAGGACCCCTACGAACAAGGGACTCATATGACGCCCGCCATCGATGATGACATCGCCAGCTTATGGGTCGCCGCCCTCTCTGTTGGATTCGACTTTAGCAAGCACCGCTTCCTACTTGACCCACCTCAAACCCAGTAACAAGCCTCACACAGTATCGACGGAAACTCGGGACCATCACTTCATTGGGATGTGAAGCTTTGTCCACCATCGACGCAATGTCGGGCCTCCGCCAGGGCTACACTGGTGGCTCGAAGGATTGGCCAACGTTCGAGGATCTACCTTGTCATACCATCATCATCAAGTCAATGAGGAAGCACAGGAGATACCAACATGGAGCATGCCTCTGGGAGGCATGCCCCTACGCACACCGAGGAAGACCGTTCGCCTCCAAAGGCAGACAGAAGTCGACACCATGGCCTCGCGGCTCGAAAGAGTCGCACTGGGTGCTCGAGCACCGCAGGGAGGCGCCAAGGTTACCTTCCACCCCGCTGAGATGAAGAAGGAAGCAAGCCCAAGGCTAGCCTAATGTTGTTTTATAGGCTACCTCCATCACCAGCGAAAGTCTGGACCGACCAAGCAAGATCCTCAAAGTTTGCAGATGTGCCCCAAATTCCCGCAATGTATTCTTGGATTCGCGAAATTTGTAGAGGTGCCCCAGATTCCCGCAAGGTATTCTCAGACCCTCCATGTTTGCGGAGGTGCCTCAGATTCCCGCAAGGTATTCTCAATCCTTGAAATTTGCAGATATGCCCCAAATTCCCGCAAGGTGTTCTCGGATCCTCGAAGTTTGCGAATGTGCTCCAAATTCCTGCAAGGTGTTCTTGGATCCTTTGATCCTCGAAGTTTGTCGATATGCCCCAAATTCCCGCAAGGTAGTTTTGGATCCTCTGAGTATATATATATGTGCCCCAAATTACCGTAAGGTATTTCTGGATCCTTAAAATTTGCGGATGTGCCCCAAATTCTCGCAAGGTATTCTCGGATCCTCGAAATTTGCGGTGGTTCCTCAAATGCCCGCAAGGTATTCTCGGAGCAATTCATGGCTCTATAAAAGATCTGGAAGAACCCAAATTTTCGCTAAATATTCCTAGAGATTAAAATGGAATTCTCTAGGACTACAAGGCCATGTTTGGATTTCCCAAGATGACGGTCACGAGGGACAAGGGCACTCAAGTCAAGATCTCGCCTTTCTTGCCCCGATGAATACCTCACCTTAGCCTCCACTAACAAGCATCACCGAAGCTCATCGAACATCTTCAAGGCTTAAAAAGCATCGGCAAAAGCAATACATCAAGAAGAAGTACTCCCAAGGCCAAAATTATTGACCCGAAGCCACAAAGAAGACTTTGATGATTCTGGCTCAAGGGGGCTCTTGTTGTAGTAGTGGATTTTAACCCTACATAAGGTGCCACCCCCTATCCTACATGGAATGCCACATCACTAGTCAACGCTAGTCAAAGAAAGGAGACCACCTAAAAAGATTATGTCAAAGGAGAAGTCAAGAGAGCAAAGAGGCCCAAGCCCAAGCAAAAAGCCTCTCCTAGTGTAGGGATTTTACCCGTAATGGGCCACAACCCACATCCTAGCCCAATAGGGAGCACATGTGCCAAAGGACGGAAAATTACCTAGTTCTACCCTCCAACCTCCTTACTTCAAGGGTAGACTTGGTCATCTGTCAAGGACCCCTAGCCTATACAAAGCCCCACATGGGCATGTAACCAACGCACTTCACTTGAATACACTCAAGTGGAGGGTCACTCTCCCCTTCCAAGCCCTTCGGGAGGGCAAATGAAGGCTGAGAGCTCAAAGTCTGAGGGACCTTGTAAGGCTCGGATTAGTCAGAAGTCGTGGGACACCGAAAGCGGTTGTACTCTAAGTGCCCCGTGCGCCGGACACCACTCTCGATGACCCTCCCATAGGACATAGGTCGCGCTCCAACGAGGCGATTGAGCCTATTTAAAAAACATCGTCATGCCACAATGTCGAGTGTACGGTTACCTTCGATATAAGGCCGTTGTACACTCCCATGCTAATTTCTGACCATGCTACTTGGATACCCCTAGTTGGAAGTTGATTCTTGAACGTCAACAATGCTCTTACTGTTGATGGTACAGCCCTCCCTGTCAATGACTGAGGCATTCTTACACTTCGTCTTTTCATGTTCCTAATGTTGCTCATGTTCCTTGACTTACCATGCAACTCATTTCTGACGGTTAGGTTGTTGACTCTGGTTGTAGGGTAATACTCGACTTTGACTCTTGTTTTGTCTAGATCATCATACTGGTGCTCTACTTTGCGTTGGCCCCTGGCATTATAACTCTCAGGGCTTCTGACGCTTCACTGGCTCCACCTTCTCTCTGCTTCCAACGTCACTAGTCTCTAGCCTTTGTTGCCTCATCTACTGGCTCTTTTCAGCAGTGGCATCATCATCTTGGTCACTTATGCATCTTTCATCTCTCATCCTTAGTTTGACGTTATCTTCTTGGATTCGACTCCAATGGTGTCTTTAGATTGTCAGGATTGTTGGCTTGGTATACAGGTTCAGTCACCTTATACTCATAGCGAGATTCTGTCTCATCATCCTTTCGGTCTTGTTCACTCTGATGTTTGCAGTCCAGCTCCCTTTGCCTTAAAAGGAGACCATCACAACTATATTATTTTTATAGATGATTTCTCTTGACACACCTGGATATATTTTATATCTTCTCGTAATGATGCCTCATCTATCTATAAGAAGTTTGTCACCATGGTTCATACCTAGTTTTCCAGACATATTCGTGTCTTTCATGTAGAATGGTGTTACTGAGTGCAAGGATTGTCACCTTCTTGAGAAGGCTCACACATTGAGGATCGTTGCCTCTCTTCTGGCTCACTTCGGGGCTTAGGTTGTTTGCACTTTCACCAATCTCATCAACATTCAACCATCCTCTGCTCTGCAAGGTGGCATTTCCTTTCAACATCTTTTTTTATCATTCTCCTGACTAATCGGCCCTTCACATGTTTGGTTGTGTTTGCTACGTGCTTCTTGTCCCCCGTGAATTACTACTCAGTCGGTTGAGTATGTCTTCTTAGGTTACGGTGATGAGCACAAGGGCTATCCCTGTTGAGATTCTATGGTCATCGAATGTATATTCCGTGGGATGCGACTTTTGATGAGTCACATCCCTTCTATATGCACCCATCTTCCTCGACCTCTTTAGTGGAGATCTTTTTCTCAATTTTCCCGACACACCTATTACCCACGTTGAGCCCTTATCCACTCATCCTACTACTACTGCTCATCCGACTGTTGCAGATCCGCCGCCGCCATCTCATATGGTTTCCTTCCCTCATATGTCATATGATTTTTCACCCCCATCTTCGGTGGTTTCCCCTACTTGTGATTCCTCCTCAACTTTCCTCACCATTATACTCGTCATCCACCTATTATGGATGAGTCTACTCATGAGGCATCTACTTCTGATGTGTCATCTTCCTCGGCTCAGCCTACTTATGACTTTCATGCTCCCCCTTCCATTGACCGATATGGTTATTCTTGTACTTCTTCTCTTGAGCCGAGTTTTTATTGTGATTATCTTGTACATCCCGAATGGCAGAGGAGATTGCTACTCTTAGGCGCACCGACGCTTTGGATATTCTTTCTCTTCCTCCCTGTGTTTATCCCATCAATTGTAAGTGGGTCTACAAGGTTAAGACTTGACCCGATGGTTCTCTTGAGTGCTACAAAGCTTGCCTTGTGGCCCGTGGCTTTCAACAGGAGCATAATCGTGACTACGATGAGACATTTGCTCCTATGGCCCACATGACCATTGTTCGCACACTTCTTTGTGGCTTCTATTTGCCAGAGGTCTGTCTCTTTGCTTGATATCAAGATTTCCTTTCTTAATGGTAAGTTGTGTGAGGAGGTCTGCATGCAGCCATCCCCTAGGTATTGGCATGGTCTGCCATCTTCATTGCTCTCTCTCTCTCTCTCTCTAGCCTTAAGCATGCCCCTCATACCTGGTTTGAGCGTTTGGCCTTAGTGGTGATTGTGGCTGGGTTTTCAGTCAGTGCTCATGATCCTGCGCTTTTATTCCACCTTTCAGCTCATGGTCGGATTCTTCTATATGTTGATGGCATGATCATCACTAGCAATGACTCTTGAGTATATTGCCTATGTGAAGGCACGTCTTAGTGAGCAGTTTTTCATGTCTGATCTTGGTCCTCTTCGCTCTTTTCTTGGGATTGGGGTTTCTTCTACCTCTTGTGACTTCTTTATTTCCAAGAGGAGTATATCCAGGATCTCCTTGCTCGTGCTGCTCTTACTAATGAGCACACTGCTAAGACTTCCATGAAGCTCAATTCTCACCCTATGTGCTTCCGATGGTGAGCTCTTGTCTGTTCCGACGCATTATCATCATCTTGTTAGGAGTCTTGTCGATCTAGTTGTCACTCATCCAGATATCTCATACCTTATTCATATTTTGAGTCAGTTTGTCTGTGCTCCCACTTAAGTTCACTACGGTCACTTTCTTCGCGTTCTATGATATCTTCGTGGCACGCTCTCTCACCATCTTTTCTTTCCCCGCAACAATTCGTTACAACTTCAGGACTATTCAGGTCCTATGTGGGCTAGTGATCCCTTGGATCGCCGTTCACTTTCTTCTAACTGTGTTTTTCCTAGTACTTCGCTCATTACCTAGAAGATAAAGAAACAAACTTCAGTTTCTCGCTCAAACTAGAGCCAGAGTTGCGAGCTATGACTCTTTTGACGACAAAGGTGACTTGGTTATGGTGGTTACTTTAGGAGTTTGATGTTTCTTTTACTACACCTACTCCTCTCTTATCGGATAGTACATGTGCTATCACTATTATGCGCGACCCTATGAAGCATGAGCTCACTAAGCATATTGGTGTTGATGCTTCTTTTGTGTGCCCATGTGTGTAGGATCAGGTTATTGCTCTTCGGTATGTGCCTTCCGAGTTACATTTTGAGGATTTCTTTACGAAGGCCTAAACTAGAGCACATCATGGATGTTATCTCTCCAAACTCAGTGTAGTGGTGTTGTGGATCCACACTGAGTTTGAGGGAGGGTGTTAGAGTTACACTATGTTTCCATGTAGCCTGTATAGTCTCCATATAATATAAGGGGCTTTCTGCATATTTACTACATGCGCATTGTATATGTATACTCCCCCCTCTCGCTCAAGTTGCATATTTCCTAATAGTGAGCACAGTTTGATACTTGGTTGCTGGCTTGTTGCCTCCTACTCGTGTTTATACAGCCCCACTTGTCAGGGCTGAGAGGACGAGGTGGAACACTGGAAGCAGAGGACCACCAAGTGTAATCTTTACTAGAAGGGTTGGGCGCGCTTTGCTACACCATTGGTGTTGTAGGTTTTCTTAAAAACATTACTCATTATGTTTCAAAATATAAGATGTATTACATTTTTAAAAAGTCAAACATTTTTAAATTTGATCAAATTTGTAGAGAAATATATCAAAATCTATAATAACAAATCGGTATAATTAGATTCATCATGAAATGAATTTCCATATTTTTGTTTAATATTGTAGATGTTGGCATTTTTAGCTTTGAAATTGGTCAAAGTTAAAGGAATTTGGCTTTCTAAAAAATAATAGTGTGTTTTATATTTTTATAGTTTGATGATTTGGTTGGCCTTTCTCGATGTGATTTTGTTATCCGCTAAGAAACCCATATTTGTGTGGGGAAATTTCTGCGTCGGTACCTGGATGTATTGGTGCTACAGTATAACATGGTGGCGTTTCTTTTTTCTAGGTGGTGGGAGAGTGTGCAGGATTGATATGTTTTTATTGGCCGATTGTTGTTGATTGATTTGAAAAATGATTGGCTCCATAATTGAATACCTCAATCGAATTGAAGAGCTTCAAAATTAGGGAACAATAGTGACTCAAAATAATTGAATGGGAGGGCTCCTTGAGCAATTGTTGACCAAGTCAAAATTGAGTGACACAATTTAATGAAGACCTCAATTAATTATGAGGCCTTAAAAATTAGGAAGCAATAGTATAAATGAACTGAATGAGAGATCTTTGAAAAATGGTTGACCCGGTCAAAATTGGGTGACCAAATTTCAATTGGAGACCTTAAAATTGAGTGACCCAATTTAAATTGAAGGCCTCAATTAATTGTGAGGCCTTAAAAATTAGGAAGCATAGTGTATAGTATAGAAGAATTGAATGAGAGAGCTTTGAAAGATGGTTGACCCGGTCAAAATCGGATGACCCAATTTTAATTGGAGACCTCAATTGATTGTGAGCCATTTAAAATTAGGGAGCTTAGTGTTATAGATGGCGGGAGTACTTCGACGAGCTGTTCAATGGGGAGAATGAGAGTTCTATCATTGAACTGGACGACTCATTTGATGAGACCAGCGTGCGTTTTGTACGGCGAATCCAGGAGTCTGAGGTCGAGAAGGCTTTAAAAAGGATGAAAGGAGGCAAGGCGATGGGCCCTGATTGTACCCCATTGAGGTGTGGAAAGGCCTCGGGGACATAGCGGTAGTATGGCTAACCAAGCTTTTCAACCTCATTTTTTGGGCAAACAAGATGCCAGAAGAATGGAGATGGAGTATATTGGTACCAATCTTCAAGAACAAGGGGGATGTTCAAAGTTGTACTAATTACCGTGGAATTAAGCCGATGAGCCATACAATGAAGCTATGGGAGAGAGTCATTGAGCACCGCTTAAGAAGAATGACAGGCGTGACCAAAAATCAGTTTGGTTTCATGCCTGAGAGGTCGACAATGGAAGCCATTTTCTTGGTACAACAACTTATGGAGAGATACAGGGAGAAGGACTTGCATATGGTATTCATTGACTTGGAGAAGGCCTATGATAAGATATCGCGAAATGTCATGTGGTGGGCCTTGGAGAAACACAAAGTCCCAGCGAAGTACATTACCCTCATCAAGGACATGTACGATAATGTTGTCACAAGTGTTCGAACAAGTGATGTCGACACTGATGACTTCCTGATTAAGATAGGGTTGCATCAGGGGTCAGCATTGAGCCCTTATCTTTTTGCCTTGGTGATGGATGAGGTCACAATGGATATACAAGGTGATATCCCATGGTGTATGCTCTTTGCGGATGATGTGGTGCTAGTTGACGATAGTCGGACGGGGGTAAATAGGAAGTTAGATTTATGGAGACAAAACTTGAAATCGAAAGAGTTTAGAGTTAGTAGAACTAAAACCGAGTACATGATGTGCAGTTTCAATACTACTAGGCGCGAGGAGGAGGAGGAGGAGGTTAGCCTTGATGGGCATGTGGTACCTCAGAAGGACACCTTTCGATATTTGGGGTCAATGTTGCGGAAGGATGGGGGCTTTGATGAAGATGTGAACCATTGAATCAAAGCCGGATGGATGAAGTGGCGCCAAACTTCTGGCATTCTCTGTGACAAGAGAGTGCGACAAAAGCTAAAAGGCAAGTTCTACAAGACGGCAATTCGACCCGCAATGTTGTATGGCGCTGAGTGTTGACCGACTAAAAGGCGACATGTTCAACAGTTAGGTGTGGCGGAGAGCATATGTTGAGATGGATGTGTGGCCACACGAGAAAGGATCGAGTCCGGAATGATGATATACGAGATCGATTTGGGGTAGCACCAATTGAAGAGAAGCCTGTTCAACATCGTCTGAGATGGTTTGGGCATATCCAGCGTAGGCCTACAGAAGCTCTAGTGCATACCGGACGGCTAAAGCGTGCAGAGGATGTCAAGAGAGGTCGGGGTAGAATGAATTTCACATGGAAGGAGTCCGTAAAGAGAGATCTGAAGGATTGGAGTATCACCAAAGAACTAGCTATGGACAGGGGTGCGTGGAAGCTTGCTATCCATGTGCCCGAACCATGAGTTGGTTGCGAGATCCTATGGGTTTCACCTCTAGCCTACCCCAACTTGTTTGGCAATTGCTGCTGCTGCTGAGTAGGAAAGAAGGAAAGATAACTGTAATCTGCACCGTCATAATCTACGCCATCAAAATAGGGACTAAAATCCTTCTCATTGTCTCATGATAAATTAGTGAGTACCTAGAAGCAAACACTGCAATTTACATGCCACAAGTAATTTAGCTGAAATCAAGTAATAGAGTTGCTACCTAGCAGTATAGAGTTGAGAGCAACCAACTAGAGAAAGTTAGTGACTAATATGCAGTTCTTTTTATTGCAGAAAAAAAGGCTAGCATGTAGTCACCTAGGTAAAACTTGCTTCCTAACCTCGTGTAGTTTACACACAAGTAGCAAATTTATTGTCATATTAGCCAAAACACATACAATATAGGTCTTGTTTTCTTAAGCTCATCATATCACCTACAGTGTTGTAGACAGAACGCGAAACAGATTCACAATGAAGGAGATATAATCATTAAGAACTAGCAAAATGAATAAGCACATGACCTAAAAGCAACACTACATTCTTCGCGGTGGTGGAAAGAGAGGGACTGATGGGGGCAGGGCTTCGCCCATGAGTCCATGACCCATCAAGTTTATACCTTTTTACATGTTATATTGTGAGAGAATATGTTAACGTAGGAATTTGGCCCTCTTATCAATATTAACATACTGCATGACTCAATTGGCCCTCATCATCTCGATTTTTTGGATCTGTCACTTTTTACTTGGCCCCGCCTGGCCGTCTCTTAGGTGCTACTCAGTTTCCACAGAAGACTGAAAATGTAAAGATGAAGAAAAACATAGTAGCCTATCACACTACATTAGGCGCATCCCTTATTTTTATTATAGCCAAGAAATTAATGACCGAATCCAATGCAACGAAATTGGCAAGAAAGGATATGAGGCGCAAGATCTAGACAGGTTGGGATATATCTACACCAAACATACATATTTAAAATCTTCTTTGCAGCATTAGCATCATAAAGCCATGTATCATACAAGATGCGAGGGTTTCACCTATGGTGGGTTAAGACTTAACAGGTTCTGAGCTCTGACCCTGTTTTCAAACAAAGACATTGGGCAAGCAAGCATAAGAGGGAAATCAGTACCTTGGTTGAGTCAGTAAACGTGCTGAAGACAAGACTTGGACTTAGATGATTTCCTCTCTGTACGTGATGGCACATCTGCCATATTCACACAGCAGAGTAACTTACTTGGATACTTTTTTTTGTGCGGATTAATTAGACACTACTTATACCTGTTCTTCAAGTGTAAAACCGAGAGAAGGTTTGGTCGACAGGAACACTCACCAGAAGCAAGATGATGTTTGGTGAAAGTTCAAACCTCGAAGGAGCGAAAATACGACCTGCACATTAAACAAGTCAGTAACCAAGGTGGAAACCACCAATGGACATATGTACGTACTCTGTTCCGTGCAGGCAAAACGTCGAACACCTAACTGGCAACATCGACTCAGCCATAGTTTGTGAGGGCACTAGCTCTGGCCGCAGTCTAACGCCTTAGGAGCCAGTTTGGCCGTGCCCAAGCACGGCCCCGATACATTCTCGGGAAAAAGGGAAACTAACAATCGCGAGAGCGGCGGTTGCAGGATGTCCGACGGGGAAATTGAACAGCGGGGAGGCAGTCTTTGCTAGCGGCAATCAGGGAGAAGCAGGCGAGGTAGGGAGGGGGCATCGGCCGGGGCGGCGCAGCTGAACACGGCGCAATGGCTTCCATGGCCGTCGGCGTCGTGCCAACAGAGCGAACCTACAGAACGCACTTGCGCCAGCACAATACTGCTTATCTTACAGACTTATCATCATCTATCTCATATATCTTGTCAAATAGTTGGTACAAATTGTTACGGAAGTTTGGTGTTACAAAAATATACATGATGTCGATCTAAAGTACTTAGCACGTTGTAAACCGGAAGTAGCATTTCGAATAATTAAACTGACAGTCAGCAAAATGGTCAGAGCATTTTTAATATCCCAAATAACAAAGAACGGAAATGTACATATAGGTGAGGCCGGATGTTCTTGAAAGGGAAAAGGCGGGACCTAAGATGGCGATGGCACCGTTCTGAGATAATCTCTTTTCTTTTCTTGCGGGTACGTTCTGAGATAATCGCAGGAAAAAGATTTCAAATTAGGAGCCAAGTTCAAACTGCTTTAAAATTGCATATCAGTAAAAGAAGTATACATCACTGAACCCAAATTGTTGTATTTGGGTCGGCAATTCACGACCAAGAGCGACGCAACTCTCGTCGATCACAGAGAGCACGTCAGAGAAGACAACAAGAGATCACGAACGCATACGGGACGAGTGTGTGCTAATTAAATTGGGCCAAGAGATCGGGGTATACGTACCATATATAACACTCGTCGGCTAGTTTAAAGCAGATGCTCCATGATAATGCGGTGCTTCCATCGGAAGGATATCAAATTGCTTTCTTGCGAAACATGGTGGTGAGAGAGCGAGGGGAAGTGATAGCAGCTAGCTGGGGTTCCATTATTCTGTTCTTGCAGGGGGTGAAGGGGTAAAGGGGTAAACCAAAACAGGGAGATAATTTGTGCGTTGCTTGCAAGATGGGCAAAGTACAAGCTACGGTGCTTTTCTTGTTTCTTTTTTGATTCATTCCTTGCAGGGCTGGTCACTGTTCGTAGTTCTCGATCGCACGCGCTTTTGTGCTTTTTTCACTGGCCCATGGCCTGGCCGCCCACGGTGCAGAACTTCAGCCCATTAAAATGTACTACACCTATTATTAATAATAATTTTGATACAATAAATACATTATAATCCGTTTGGTAAGAAAATGTGTACAAATATTATTTTATCATGAAAATGTATTAATTTTAAAAATATTTACGGAAATAAAAGGTGTTAGTATTTTTAAAATATTCATTCAAATCAAAGTGCTTATTTTTTTTAAAAAAAAGTTCATACAGTTTTATAATTGTAGAAATATTTTAAAAAAATGTTTGAAAGAATTTATATAATTTTCATGTGATAAAAAAGCAGATTTTTCTGAAATATGTGCAATTAAAAAAGTGTACAAGCCTTTCAAAATACTCAGGTAATATGAAACATGTTTGCGTACTTAAAAATGTGCATGTAACTTTATAAAATGGTCACGTAATTTTAGAAGTGTTAGTAAATTTTGAAAACAATTAATAATATTTTAAGATGGGTTCAAGAATCCTTAAAAATTATTCACGTAAATTTAAAAGGTATTCACCTATTGATAAAAAATGATTGTGTAATTTTAAAAAGTGGTTATGATTTTTTATAAAACATTTAAGTAATTTAAATATCATCTGCGCATTTACCAGAAGTGTATGCGACTTTTAGAAAAATATGAAATGTATATTTAAAAAGGAACACAAGTAATGAAAGTACTCAAAATGGCTGAAATGGGAAAAAGGAAAAGGGAAAATAAAAAATAGAAACAAGGAAAGGGGAAAAGGTGAAATCGAAAAAAAAAATTAGAAAATAAAAAGGACCTGGAAGGGTAAAAAAATCAAGAAAATCCAGAATGATACTATCTGGAATATGTGCAAAGGAATACAAATTTTGTTTAGGATAAAAATATGTTTTGATTCAATAAGTAAATTATATTGAAGAAACAAGAAAGTGCACTTGTGCAAATAAAAATGTTCACATATATGAATGAAAATAATGTACATGAAGAACGCCTCGTTGATGGCGAGGATGTCCGGCTTGTCCTGAATAAGCTTGGCCATGTACTCATATTCCGCCACCACGCCTCCGCCGCCATGTGCTCCATCTCTTCTACCTGGGAGATGAAGCAAACGTTTAGAGGGGCACGAGCGTAGTCTCACCCGCGTCCAGAAGGGGTTAACGGCGGCGGCGGCATATGCACGCACCACCTCCTCTGCCATGCGAAAGTGCCCAACCACCGGTGGCCAAACTCTTTCTGTCGAATCCCAGCCGCAACTTCCACCATATATGTGTCGGATGTTGTAGTACTTCGACATCAACGGCTGCTACGATATTGGCGCGGGGCTCCCGAGATGGTGGGGGGCTATGATGAGTGTTACTTTTACACTCCTCTAACATGAGTTTAAACCGAAATATTCATTAAAACTGAGATATTCACCCCGATATTGCTACTAATGACTAATGAATGAAAATGATTCCAAATATCTGATCTTTATTTTGTTTCCGTAGGTAATGGGCTAGATATGGACGAAATCAAGTCAATACATGGAAAAGAGTAAATTGGAGATAGAGGGCATCAAGTGGGAGGCGCACTAGAAGAAACAGTGCAAAAGACGGTCTTCCATATGACCGCGTCCACTCGTATGGGCAGTCATATGGCATGGCAACGAGGCGTCTAATCCACCTGAACAACCTTTATAAAGGGACCGACACCAAATGAGCAACAAAACATCACAGAACAAGGCAGTCATCGTCATTTTCACCATAGTGATCACCATCAACCCTAGCTACCGCCATTTATCTCCATAGCCACAACATTCACCACCACCATGGTTCTCAGCAGTCTAGTCATACCTGTAATCGTGTATCACACACGACATCCATTGTAAGACATATTATCAATCAATCTTCATGATGTGTTCTTCGATGAGTTCTTCGTGTGATCTGATCTCCATGTGTGATTAGTTCGGCAAGGTCATGGGTTGAGGCAAAGGCCTTGCAACCTGATGTATTTGTTAAAGGGATCAATGAAGTACTTTGAATTAACCTCCCGTATGTGTAGCATAAAATCCAAGAGTCAGTTGTCCAAATGAAGGCACTCTTGATGCAGGACGCGTGCTGGTCAAGACATAAATTGACACATCCCCCACTTTGATACGTAGCAAGCACATCTTGATGGATGACTTTCAAAGCACAAACTAATATCAATTTTGGTCCTGACACAAATATATGATTGTAAGCATAAGTCCTCATACTCATGCCTAATTTTCTTATAAGTGTTTTCAGTTTCAGCTTAATTTACGATCTAGTCAAAAGCTGGAATTAATTCTTTAGCAAAAGCTTGTTTGAGACCCTACCAGGGCACCGACCTCTCATGGGTTCAATAACTCAGGGCCACCTCTAGGAAAAAGGCTAGAATCCTTTCTACTCCATTTATGTATCATTAAAGGAAGTAATCAAACCTTTTTCTAGCACCGTTGTCGGGGAAGCTTTGTGTTTAGAGTTTTTGTTAATAGTCTTGTTTCTATTTTTAATTTACTTTTTGTTGCAAGTGTTGTCAGTAGAAAATCCCAAAAATATTAACATGGCTTGTAATCTTGGAAGCTTTGCTACTCCTATAGCAATAGTTTCATGCGTAAAACTATAGCACAACCTAATGTTGTTGTCGCTGAGTATGAGATAAAACCGAACCTAGTCTATATGGTTCAACGGGACCAATTTGGAGGCTCTGCTTTTGAGTATGCCGGTAAGCACTTGCATATTTTTTTCTGAATTGTGCAACATGACACATATGAGAACTTATGACCCCGAGGCTCTGAAGTTGCGTCTATTTCCTTTGTCTTTGAAAGGGAGAGAAAAACAATGTCTCATATCTTTGCCTAGAGGTAATATAACTTCATGAACTGATTACTGTAGTAAGTTTATCTAAGTTTTCCCACCTGCGAAAATTATGCAACTTTATTCACATATAACAAGTTTTAAGCAAGAGATCGTGAGCCACTAGCGCTTGCGTGGGATCGCATGAAGGAGGCTATAAGGAATTGTCATAACCATGGAATGGAAGAATAGTTAACACTTCATATGTTTTATAATGCCTAAAATCCTATGTCGAAAACTACGCTGATACTACATCAAGAGGAACTATTATGTGTAAGCCCATCACTGAAGTTAATAATTTGCTTGATCAAATGCAAGAAAACTATGCTCAATGGCATGTTGAGAGGGCTACCACCAGGTGAGTGAATGCAATTGAAGATAAGAATACAGAGTTGACCGCTAAAATTGATGAACCCATCTCCGTCATGAAAGGTAAAGAAGAGGTAATGTGAATGCTATTACTCGTGAAGAAGTTAATGATGTTAATTTTATTGCTCGTAATAGCTATAATCTCAACTAAAGAAAATAATGGGTATGCTCCTAGATTACCTTAATAGTGGAGCACCAAATAATTTTAGTGGAACTAGCAATGGAAATAGAAATACTCTAGAGAAAACTCCTAAAAAGTTATTGCTAGTTAAAGTGAGCATAATGAAACTTTTAAAAATATCATGAAGAATCATGATAACTTACTTAGTCAATTGACTAGTATGATTGCTAGCTCACTAATGATGTGCAGGCTCTTGACGGAAGAACTAAGAGCATGGAAGCACAAGTGGCTAAAATTGGGGAGAGCCAAACTTTAATTCTAGCCAAGTTTGTAGGTAAACCGGAACCTAACCCGGTTGAAGATGTCAAGATGATGAGAAGTAACAAAGATAATGCAGAAGAGCTTGATAAAAGCCATGTGCCAGAGTATACATACATGGTTGCAGACCTTTATTCTTGTAGACTCTGTTGGGCCTCCAAGCGCAGAGTTTTGTAGGACAGTAGAAAATTTCCCTCAAATAGATGACCTAAGGTTTATCAATCTGTGGGAGGTGTAGGATGAAGATGGTCTCTCTCAAACAACACTACAATCAAATACAAGAAATCTCTTGTGTCTCCAAGACACTCAATACAATGGTAAATTGTATAAGTGCACTAGTTCAGCAAAGAGATGGTGATACAAGTGTAGTATGGATAGTAGATATAGGTTTTTGTAATCTGCAATAATAAAAACAACAAGGTGGCAAGTAACAAAAGTGAGCACAAACGGTATTAATGCTTAGAAACAAGGCCTAGGTTTATACTTTCACTAGTGCAATATCTCAACAGTGCTAACATAATTGAATCATATAACAATCCCTCAATGTGTGACAAAGCATCACTCCAAAGTTCTTATCAATAGCGGAGAACATAAAATGAAATTGGTGTAGGTAGCAAACCACCTCAAAGTTATCTTTCCGATCAATCTATTGAGCCATCCCTATAAATGTCACAAACAGCCCTAGAGATCGTACTACAATAACACCATATGATACGCATCAATCAACTCTAATATCACTTAGATACTCCAGTGTCACCACAAGTGTCCATGAGTTAATTATTCGATGTGCATCAAACAATTTCAGATTCATAATATCCAGTCCAACACAAACAACTTCAAAGATTACCCCAAAGTTTCTATCGGAGAAAGTAGGACGAAAATGTGTATCAACCTATGTGCCTAGATTACCCCAATGTCACCATGGGAATCCACAAGTTAATTACCAATATATATATATATATATATATATATATATATATATATATATATATCCATTGCCTCAATAGAATACCCCATTGTCACCACGGGTATCAACATGCAAGACATACATCAAGTGATCTCAAATCCAAATATAAAATCCAGTATACGAAAATTCAAAGAGCAAGACTCAATTCATCACAACAGGATAGAGAGGGAATAGCACCATATGATTCCACTATATTAACAAAGCTCGTGGTACATCAAGATCACGCCCTATCAAGATCACGAGAGAGAGAGAGAGAGATATCAAACACATAACTACTAGTACATACACTCAGCCCCAAGGGTGAACTACGGCCTCCTCGTCATGGAGGCAGCGAGGATGATGAAGATGGCCTCTGGTGATGATTTTCCCCTCCGACAGGGTGCCGGAGAAGGCCTCTAGATGAGATCGCTTCAGTAAAGAGGCTTGCGGTGGCGGCATGAAAGTTCTAGGTTTCTTTCTGGGGTTTTTTGGATTTATAGGAATTTTCAGCATTGGTTTCATGCTAACTAGAGTTACGAGGGGCCCACAAGCTTGGACGATGAGCACCCCCTAGGGCATGCTGGGTGAGCTTGTGGCCGCCTCGTGGGTCTTTTGGTCCTCCATCGAAGCTTCGGGGGTCTCTTAAGTTACAAAAAAATCACCATAAGTTTTCGTGGCATTTGGACTTCGTTGGTATGGATTTTCTGGAAAACCAAAAACATGCAGAAAACAACAATTGGCACCAGGCACTAGGTTAATAGGTTAGTTCATGAAAATCATATAAAAGTGCACCAAAACCATGCAAAACTCATATAAATGTGGCATGAATACTTCATAAATTATAGATACGTCGGAGTCGTATCGCAACTATACTAAGTTTGTAGGTCAAGAAGCGGGGGCCTATCTAGGCGTACCGATCATAAATGAACCAAAACCTTTTCATTATTTTGGTTTAAACAACTGAGTTCCTTATGATTCAGATTTCTCTATGTTCCTCGAGGACGATCAAGTTTAAGCTTGGGGGAATTGATGAGTGTTATTTTTACACTCCTCTAACCCGAGTTTAAACCGAAATATTTCATTAAAACTGAGATATTCGCTCTAGTATTGCTACCAATGACTAATGAATGCAAGCCAACACATGGAAATGAGTAAAGTGGAGATAGAGGGGATCAAGCGGGAGGCGCACCAGAAGAAACCGTGCAAAAGACGACCTTACATACCATCGCGTCCGCTCGTATGTGCGGTAATATGGCGTGACAGCCAAGACGTCTGATCCACCTGAACAACCTTTACAAAGGTACCGACGCCAAATGAGCAATAGAACATCATAGAACAAGTCAGTCATCATCATAATCTTCACCATAGCCATCTCCATCAAACCTAGGCGCCGCCATTTCCCATCTCCATAGCCACAACCTTCACCACCACCATAATTCTCAGCAATCTAGTCGTACTTGTAATGTATATCACACACGTCATCCATTGTAAGACATATTATCAATCAATCAATCTTCATGATGTGCTCTTTGATGAGTTCTTCGTGTGATCTGATATCCATGTGTGGGTAGTTTGGCAAGGTCATGGTTTGAGGCGAGGGCCTTGCAACCCAATTATTTGTTGCAGGGATCAATGGACGGACTTAAAATTAATGTCTCATATGTGTAGCATAAAATTGTTCTGTGGTTGTCTCTTGCCTCATCCGTGTTCTTCATCCCTGCAGGTACCCAAGACCATGGAGAACGAGCCATGGAGAGGCTAAGGGCAAGGAGACTGTGAAGTGTTATTCTGAACACCATTTAGTAGGGTAATACAGATTGTACCTCTGGGATACAAGAGATGTAGTCGTTAAACACACAATGCTTTTGTATGATTATTGCAATCTTAATTATCGAGGCAATCTTGCATGACGGATAGGGCCTTTAGTTGGGCAACCAACTCTTGATGCAGGATGCATGCCAGTCAAGATGTAATTTGGACACATCCCCCACTTCGATAGATAGCAAACACATCTCGATGGATGACTTCCATAGCACAAATAAAGATTATTTTTGGTCCAACACAAATATATGGTTGTAAGCATAAGTCCTCATACCCATGCCTAGTTTTATTATAAGTGTTTTTGGTGTCAGCTTGATTTACGATCCGGTCAAAAAGTTGGAATTAATTATCTAGTAAAAGCTTGTTTGAGACCCTAGCTTAAAGGGCACCGGCCTCTCGTGGGATCGATAACTCATGGTCACCTCTAGGGAAAAAAAGACAAGAATCCTTTCTGCTCCATTTATAGATCACTAAAGGAAGTCATCATGCTCGGGGTCTGAGGCATTGGAGTCGAAAAAGACGGTGGTTGTGTCGTAGAAGGAGGTGTCAAAGTCAAATAATATAGTGGTTGGTGTGCAGGTGGCTGCAATAGTGCATCGGTAATGTTAGGTAGGTTGCTCGGGGTCTAAAGGATGCGGGGGGGGGGGGGGGGATGCGTTCGTCTCCTCCTCCGACCGCAATCACCAAGACTGGGGCCGCAAGCCGAATCGTTGATGGAACAGGGTAGATTGATGGGGCTGGCCGGGGACTGGGGCCGCGCCTGGGTGGGCTAGGATTTGGGGACGTAGCGCCAATTTTTATAGCCCTAGCCGAGGCAATCATCCGGTACGCCGATCGGTATGCCATCAATGCATTTCTCCTTTTTTGATAAAGCCTTCCTTTGAAATAAATGTATGCAAGTGAGGAGATTTAGGTGTAGAAAGTTAAAATTTTAGGAAAGTTACGGTTTGAGGGATCTGCTAGGTGAGTGTTCTGCTAGAGATGCTCTTAAGGTTTAGAGACTTTACTCAACAGGGTGGTCTCTATAGATTTAGCCTGATTTTCCAATTAAAAACCTAAATGGTAAGGATCTCGCACCGGACTACTAATGTTTCCAAACTAACGCCCTCGGGTACATCGAATTCCGTGCGTGAATTTTAAAATAATTTGCTCCCACGCACTTCTTTGAGCGCATTAGGAGCTGGGGGCATTAAGCAGTCTGCTCAGGATGGCAATATGAGTGAACACATTGACAAATTTTGTTTCTAGAACATGCCAAATTTCACCTTTTCCCGTTAAGTTAGCATGGCAAGTCCTTTCTGTGAGGCAATTTCTGAATAGGTAGGAAATTTTTATTTTTAGACTGATAATTCTCCTTGTTGCATCTTGAAAAATTCTTTAAAACCGCATCATAATCACTCTGCTGCGATAAATCTGACATGTCAAATATTTTATAACTGTGTCTCAATGCCTTCACTAAAAGTGTTATTTTAAAGGAGCACTTCCAAATCACGACATTCACTTAAAAAGAGTTCAATCTCGCCTCCCTGGGAACGCGGGCCGTTATTAGGGTACATAAAAACATAAAGTAAACCTGGAAGATATTCAACATGGTTGCTTACAACCAACAGCAGCCGCATTGCAAACTGAGTCTAGCTCAGATGAGGTTCCTTGTGGTGGAATCGGTCCATCATGATTCAAGTCCTAAACTTGGCATTGGTGCTTGCATTTTTCTGAATTTATTTCAGTCTTTTTGGTGATATTCGTTCAGTGGAATAAGATATTTTCATCAACTACGAGGTGCCTATGATGCCTTCGTCAATCTATAGTTGTCGTGTTGGCTGAGTATGTCGAAGGTGCTGAAAGAGATAGGGCATGTGTGCGTGCATTCATAGGGATGAATCAATGTGTGTTGTGTTCAAGAAAAAATGCGGAGCCGCACACAGGAAGAAATATGTGCCAGGGCACAATCGCTTTTTAGGGCACGAGTGGGCAAAAACATTGCTCTAACATGTACCCTATATATAAAAATAAATTCTCCTCCAACAGGTACCCGACATGCAAAAAATAGGGCAGTCGTAAAATACATCACCAAGTGGTACAAATTTGCAACACTTTTAAGCGGCTGAAGCAAAAAATTTAGGGCGGTGGTACCTCTTGAGCATGCGTTGGTTTTCCCTCGAAGAGGAAAGGGTGATGCAGCAAAGTAGCGTAAGTATTTCCCTTAGTTTTGAGAACCAAGGTATCAATCCAGTAGGAGACGACACACAAGTCACCTAGTACCTGCACAAACAATCAAGAACCTTGCAACCAACGCGATAAAGGGGTTGTCAATCCCTTCACGGCCAATCACAAAAGTGAGATCTGGTAGAGATAATAAAGTTAATATTTTTGGTATTTTTGTTGTATAGATTGGAAAGTAAAGATTGCAATAAAAAGGAACGGCGACAGAAATTGGCAAGTTGACGGGAAACTAATAGATTCAATATAATGGAAAAGAGACCCGGGGGCCATAGGTTTCACTAGTGGCTTCTCTCAAGATAGCATGTATTACCGTGAGTGAACAAATTACTGCCGATCAATTGATAGAAGAGCGCATAATTATGAAGACATCTAAGGCAATGATCATGAACATAGGTATCACGTCCGTGTCAAGTAGACCGAAATGATTCTGCATCTACTACTATTACTCCACACATCGACCGCTATCCAGCATGCATCTAGAGTATTAAGTTCATAAGAACGAAGTAACACATTAAGCAAGATGACATGATGTAGAGGGATAAACTCAAGCAATATGATATAAACCCCATCTTTTTATCCTTGATGGCAACACTACAATACGTGCCTTGCTGCCCCTATTGTCACTGGGAAAGGACAACGCAAGACTGAACCCAAAGCTAAGGACTTCTCCCATTGCAAGAAAGATCAATCTAGTAGGCCAAACTAAACCGATAATTCGAATAGACTTGCAAAGATATCAAATCATGCATATAAGAATTCAGAGAAGAACTAAATAATATTCATAGATAATCAAGTTCATAAATCCACAATTCATCGGATCTCGGCAAACACACCGCAAAAGAGTATTACATCAAATATATCTCCAAGAACATCAATGAGAACATGGTATTGAGAATCAAAGAGAGAGAAGAAGCCGTCTAGCTAATAACTATGGACCCGAAGGTCTGTGGTAAACTAGTCACGCTTCATCGGAGAGGCAATGGTGTTGATGTACAAGCCCTCCATGATCGATTCCCCCTCCGGCAGATCACCGGAAAAGGCCCCAAGATGGGATCTCATGGGTATAGAATGTTGTGGCGGTGGAAAAGTGGTTCTGTGGCTCCCCCTGGTGTTTCTAGGGTATAAGAGTACGTCGGTGGAGCTACGAGGGGCCCACGAGGGTGGGGGGCACGCCTAACCCCCTGGGCGCGACCTCCTGCCTCATGGCCTCCTCATAGAGTCCCAGACTTCAATTCCAAGTCTTCTGGATTGCTTTTGGTCCAAGAAAGATCCTTGCAAAGGTTTCATTCTGTTTGGACTCTGTTTGATATTCCTTTCCTGTAAAACACTAAAATAGGCAAAAAAAAACAGAAAGTGGCACTGGGCCTCCGGTTAATAGGTTAGTCCCAAAAATAGTATAAAAGAGCATATTAAAGCCCATTAAACATCCAAAACAGATAATATAATAGCATGGAACAATCAAAAAATTATAGATTCGTTGGAGACGTATCAAGCATCCCCAAGCTTAATTCCTGCTCGTCCTCCAGTAGGTAAATGATAAAAACAGAATTTTTGATGTGGAATGCTACCTAGCATATTTATTCATGTAATGTTTCTTTATTGTGGCATGAATGTTTAGATCAGAAAGATTCAAGACAAAAGTTTAATATTGACATAAAAATAATAATACTTCAAGCATACTAACAAAGCAATCATGTCTTCCCAAAATAACATGGCCAAAGAAAGTTATCCCTACAAAATCATATAGTCTGTTTATGCTCTATCTTCATCACGCAAAGTATTTAATCATGCACTACCCCGATGACAAGCCAAGCAATTGTTTCATACTTTTGATGTTCTCAAACCTTTTCAATCTTCACGCAATACATGAGCGTGAGCCGTGGACATAACACTATATGTGGAATAGAATGGTGGTTGTGGAGAAGACAAAAAGGAGAAGATAGTCTCACATCAACTAGGTGTATCAACGGGCTATGGAGATGCCCATCGATAGATATCAATGTGAGTGAGTAGGGATTCCATGCAATGGATGCACTAGAGCTATAAGTGTATGAAAGCTCAAAAAGAAATTAAGTGGGTGTGCCTCCAACTTGCTTGCTTACGAAGACCTAGGGAACTTTGAGGAAGCCCATCATTGGAATATACAAGCCAAGTTCTATAATGAAAAATTCCCACTAGTATATGAAAGTGACAACATAGGAGACTCTCTATCATGAAGATCATGGTGCTACTTTGAAGCAGAAGTGTGGTAAAAGGATAGTAGCATTGTCCCTTCTCTCTTTTTCTCTCATTTTTTTATTTGGGCCTTTTCTCTTTTTTTGGCCACTTTTTTTTATTTAGTCCGGAGTCTCATCCCGACTTGTGGGGGAATCATAGTCTCCATCATCCTTTCCTCACTGGGATAATGCTCTAATAATGAAGATCATCACACTTTTATTTACTTACAACTCAAGAATTACCACTCGATACTTAGAACAAAATATGACTCATGTGAATGCCTCCTGCGGTGTACCGGGATGTGCAATTATTCAAGAGTGACATGTATGAAAAAATTATGAACAGTGGCTTTGCCACAAATACGATGTCAACTACATGATCATGCTGGCAATATGACAATGATGGAGCGTGTCATAATAAACGGAACGACGAAAAGTTGCATGGCAATATATCTCGGAATGGCTATGGAAATGCCATAATAGGTAGGTATGGTGGCTGTTTTGAGGAAGGTATATGGTGGGCGTATGGTACCAGGGAAAGTTGCGCGGTACTAGATAGGCTAGCAATGGTGGAAGGGTGAGAGTGTGTATAATCTATGGACTCAACATTAGTCATAAAGAACTCACATACTTATTGCAAAAATTTATTAGTTATCGACACGAAGTACTACACGCATGCTCCTAGGGGGGTAGATTGGTAGGAAAATACCATCGCTCGTCCCCAACCGCCATTCATAAGGAAGACAATTAATAATAAATCATGCTCCAACTTCATCACATAACGGTTCACCATACGTGCATGCTACGGGAATCACAAACTTTACCACAAGTATCTCTCAAATTCACAACTACTCTATTTGCATGACTCTAATATCACCATCTTCATATCTCAAAACAATCATAAATAATCAAACTTCTCATAGTATTCAATGGACTTTATATGAAAGTTTTTATTAGACCTATCTTGGATGCACATCATATTAGGACTAATTTTATAACCAAAGCAAATTACCATGCTGTTCTAAAGGGTTCTCAAAATAATATATGTGAAGCATGAGAGATCAATAATTTCTATAAAATAAAACCACCACCATGCTCTAAAAAGATATAAGTGAAGCACTAGAGCAATATTATCTAGCTCAAATGATATAAGTGAAGCACATAGAGTATTTTAATAAATTTTGATTCATGCGTGTCTCTCCCAAAAGGCGTGTATAGAAAGGATGATTGTGGTAAACTAAAAATCAAAGACTCAAATCATACAAGACGCTCCAAGCAAAACACATATCATGTGGTGAATAAAAATATAGCCTCAAGTAAAGTTACCGATAGACAAAGACGAAAGAGGGGATGCCTTCCGGGACATCCCCAAGCTTAGGCTTTTGGTTGTCCTTGAATTATCTTGGGATGCCTTGTGCATCCCCAAGCTTAGGCTCTTGCAACTCCTTATTCTAAAATCCATCAAATCTTTACCCAAAAACTTGAAAACTTCACAACACAAAACTTCAACAAAAAATCTCATGAGCTCCGTTTGTGTAAGAAAATAAACCACAACTTTATGGTACTGTAATGAACTCATTCTTTATTTATATTGGTGTTAAACCTACTGTATTCCAACTTCTCTATGGTTCATACCCCCCGATACTACTCATAGATTCATCAAAATAAGCAAACAACACACGAAAAACAGAATCTATAAAAAACAGAACCGTCTGTAGCAATCTGTAATTTTCGAATACTTCTGTAACTCTAAAAATTCTGAAATAAATTGGTAGATGTGAGGAATTGGTCTATTAATCATCTTCACAAATAATCAACCTAAAATCACTCTCCAGTAAAAAATGACAGCTATTCTTGTGAGCGCAAAAGTTTCTGTTTTTACAGCAAGATCGCAAAGACTTCACCCAAGTCTTCCCAAAGGTTCTACTTGGCACAGACACTAATTAAAACATAAAACCACATCTAAACAGAAGCTAGATGAATTATTTATTACTAAACAGGAGCAAAAAGTAAATAATCAAAATAAAACTGGGTTGCCTCCCAACAAGCGCTATCGTTTAACGCCCCTAGCCAGGCATAATTTCAATGATACTCACATAAAAGATAAGAATTGAAGCACAAAGAGAGAATCATAAAACATGCGACAAACACATCTAAGTCTAACATACTTCCTATGCATAGGCATCTTATAGGCAAACAAATTATCATAGCAAGCAAAAACTAGCATATGCAAGGAAGCGGAAAGAAACAGTAGCAATCTCAACATAACGAGAGGTAATTTAGTAACATAAAAATTTCTACAACCATATTTTCCTCTCTCATAATAATTACATGTGGGATCATAATAAAATTCAACAAAATATCTATCACAAAACATATTCTCAACACGATCCACATGCATGCAAAGTTAACACTCTTCCAAAATAGTGGGATTAACATTAACTAAAGTCATGACCTCTCCAAACCCACTTTTATCAAAAATTCCATAAGATTGAACATACTCCAAATATGTGGCATCCAAAGTTGACACTCTTCCAAACCCACTTTCAATTCAAACATTATTATCAATCTCATATTCATCATGGGGCATAAATGAATTTTCAAGATCATAAGAAGAATCACTCCAATCATGATCATTGCAACAAGTAGTAGATATAGCAAAACTAGCAGCCCCAAGCTTAGGGTTTTGCATATTATTAGCACAATTGACATAAATATAATTCATAGTAAAATCATTGCAATCATGCTTTTTATTCAAGGAGCTATCGTGAATCTCTTCATAAATTTCTTCATAACAATTTTCAGATTCACGAATTTCAAGCAAAACTTCATAAAGATAATCTAGTGCACAAAACTCACTAGCAATAGGTTCATCATAATTGGATCTCTTAAAAATATTAGCAAGTGGATGAGGATCCATAAACTTTTAGCAAGCAAAGATGCAAGAAAAAATAAGACACAAGGTAACACAAGATCGAACGGAAGAAGGGCGTAGAAAAGGCAAAGGTTTTCAAAAATCATTTTAGAAGTGGGGGAGAGGAAAACGAGAGGTGAATGGCAAATAATGTAATGCGAGGGAGAATAGTTTATGATGGGTACTTGGTATGTCTTGACTTGGCGTAGATCTCCCCGGCAACGGTGCTATAAATCCTTCTTGCTACCTCTTAAGCATGCGTTGGTTTTCCCTTGAAGAGGAAAGGGTGATGCAGCAAAGTAGGGTAAGTATTTCCCTTAGTTTTGAGAACCAAGGTATCAATCCAGTAGGATACGACACACAAATCACCTAGTACATGCACAAACAATCAAGAACCTTGCAACCAACGCGATAAAGGGGTTGTCAATCCCTTCACAACCAATCACAAAAGTGAGATCTAATAGAGATAAAAAAGTAAATATTTTTGGTATTTTTGTTGTATAGATTGGAAAGTAGAGATTGCAATAAAAAGGAACGACGATAGAAATTGGCAAGTTGACGGGAAACTAATAGATTCAATATAATGGAAAAGAGACCCGAGGGCCATAGGTTTCACTAGTGGCTGCTCTCAAGATAGCATGTATTACGGTGGGTGAACAAATTACTGCCGAGCAATTGATAGAAGAGCGCATAATTATGAAGACGTCTAAGGCAATGATCATGCACATAGGCATCACACCCGTGTCAAGTAGACCGAAACGATTCTGCATCAACTACTATTTCTCCACACATTCACCGCTATCCAGCATGCATCTAGAGTATTAAGTTCATAAGAATGGAGTAACACATTAAGCAAGATGACATGATGTAGAGGGATAAACTCAAGCAAAATGATATAAAACCCATCTTTTTATCCTCGATGGCAACAATACAATACGTGCCTTGCTGCCCCTACTGTCATTGGGAAAGGACACCGCAAGATTGAACCCAAAGCTAAGGACTTCTCCCATTGCAAGAAAGATCAGTCTAGTAGGCCAAACTAAACCGATAATTCGAAGAGACTTGCAAAGATATCAAATCATGCATATAAGAATTCAGAGAAGAACCAAATAATATACATAGATAATCAAATTCATAAATCCACAATTCATTAGATCTCGGCAAACACACCGCAAAAGAGTATTACATCGAATAGATCTCCAAGAACATCGAGGAGAACATGGTATTGATAATCAAAGAGAGAGAAGAATCCATCTAGCAAATAACTATGGACCCGAAGGTCTGTGGTAAACTACTCACGCTTCATCGGAGAGGCAATGGTGTTGATGTACAAGCCCTCCGTGACAGATCGTCGAAAAAGGCCCCAAGATGGGATCTCACGGCTATTGAAGGTTGCGGTGGTGGAAAAGTGGTTTCGTGGCTCCCCTGGTGTTTCTAGGGTATAAGAGTATATATAGGTGAAAGAAGTACGTCGATGGAGCTATGAGGGGCCCACGGGGGTGGGGGCGCGCCTACCCCCTGGGCGCGCCCTCCTATCTCCTGGCCCTCTTGTAGAGTCCCAGACTTCAACTTCAAGTCTTCTGGATTGCTTTTGGTCCAAGAAAGATCCTCGCGAAGGTTTCATTCCGTTTGGACTCCGTTTGATATTCCTTTTCTATAAAAGACTAAAATAGGCAAAAAAAGTAGAAACTAGCACTGGTCCTCCGGTTAATAGGTTAGTCCCAAAAATAATATAAAAGAACATATTAAAGCTCCAAAACAAATAATATAATAGCATGGAACAATAAAATATTATAGATACGTTGGAGACATATCAGGCGGCGAGTGAAGGAAATATGCCCTAGAGGCAATAATAAAGTTGTTATTTATATTTCCTTATATCATGATAAATGTTTATTATTCATGCTAGAATTATATTAACCGGAAACTTAGTACATGTGTGAATACATAGACAAAACAAAGTGTCCCTATTATGCCTCTACTTGACTAGCTCATTAATCAAAGATGGTTATGTTTCCTGACCATAGACATGTGTTGTCATTTAATGAACGAGATCACATCATTAGAGAATGATGTGATGGACAAGACCCATACGTTAGCTTAGCATAATGATCGATAAGTTTTATTGCTATTGCTTTCTTCATGACTTATACATGTTCTTCTGACTATGAGATTATGCAACTCCTGAATACCGGAGGAACACCTTGTGTGCTATCAAACATCACAACGTAACTGGGTGATTATAAATATTCTCTATAGGTGTCTCCGAAGGTGTTTGTTGGGTTGGCATAGATCAAGATTTGGATTTATCACTCCGTGTATCAGAGAGGTATCTCTGGGCCCTCTCGGTAATGCTCATCACTATAAGCTTTGCAAGCAATGTGACTAATGAGTAAGTTGTAGGATGAAGCATTATGAAATAAGTAAAGAGACTTGCCGATAACGAGATTGAACTAGGTATGAATATACCGACGATCGAATCTCGGGCAAGTAACATACCGATGACAAAGGGAACACCATATGTTGTTGTGTGGTTTGACCGATAAAGGTATTCCTAGAATATGTAGGAGCCAATATGAGCATCCAGGTTCCGCTATTGGTTATTTATCGGAGATGTGTCATGATCATGTCTACATAGTTCTCCAACCCGTAGGGTCTGCACGCTTAACATTCGATGACGATTTTTATTAAGAGTTATGTGTTTTTGATGACCGAAGTTTGTTCAGAGTCCCGGATGAGATCACGGACATGATGAGGAGTCTCAAAATGGTTGAGAGGTAAAGATTGATATATTGGAAGGTTATGTTCATACACCGGAAACGTTTCGGAGAGGTTTAGACATTTTGCGGAGTACCGGGAGGTTATCGAAACCCCCCGGGAGAGTATTGGGCCTTCATGGGCCTTAGTGGAAAGAGGAGGCCGGCGGCCAGGAGGTGGCGTGCGCCCCCCCAGCCAAACCGAATTGGACTAGGGGAGGGGGCGTGTCCCCCCTTTCCTTCTCCCCCTCTCTCTTCCTTCCCCCTTCTCCTACTCCGGAAAGGAAAGGGGAATCCCACTAGGACTAGGACTCCCCCCTTTGGTGTTCCCCCTCTAGGCTGGCCGCCTCCTCCCTCCCTCCTTTATATACGTGGGCAGGGGGCACCGAAAAGGCACACCAAGATTTCTCTTAGCCGTGTGCGGTGCCCCCTTCCACAGTTTACTCCTCCGGTCATAGCGTCGTAGTGCTTAGGCAAAGCCCTGTGCGGATCACATCATCAACACCGTCACCACGCTGTCGTGCTGAAAGAACTCTCCCTCGACCTTCTACCGGATCAAGAGTTCGAGGGACGTCATCGAGCTGAACGTGTGCTGAACACGGAGGTGCCATATGTTCGTTACTTGGATCAATTGGATCGTGAAGACGTTTGACTACATCAACCGCATTAATTAACGCTTCCGCTTTTGGTCTACGAGGGTACATGGACACACTCTCCCCTCTTGTTGCTATGCATCTCCTAGATAGAACTTGCATGATCGTAGGAAATTTTTGAAATTGCATGCTACGTTCCCCAACAATGGTATCAGAGCCAGGTCTATGCATAGATGATATGCACGAGTAGAAGACAAAGAGTTGTGGGCGATAATAGTCATACTGCTTACCACCAACGTCTTACTTTGATTCAGCGGTATTCACTACAAAAAAATACACTTCCGTGATGATACGTGTTTGTCATAGTAGGTCGCGTTTTCTGTCATGCATGTACATCCATGACGATTTTATGATAGAATCAAGATAGTCATACCTATGCTGTCGTAGAAGTGTTCCGTGACATTACCAAAATTATTATCACAGAAGTGTCCACTTCCATGACGATAAATCGCGCGTCACAGAAGTGCTTTTGTCAAGGGTGACCGACACGTGGCATCCACCGTAACGGAACACCGTTAAGCTATCGGGTCGGGTTTTGGATCCAATAACCCGTTAACAGCCCCGGCCAATGGGAAATCTCCATGCGTAAATTCTTATTGGCCAAACGAAACACGTGTCAGCTCGTCAGTGGGTCAGATAGGCGCCTATGATATGTCGACACGTGCCATGGCCCACCACTGGTCCATTTAGCTTACAAAGCCGGCCCGTTTGACTTGGTCAAAAGTTAACGGGCTGGCCCATGAAAAGACTGTTAATGGTCTCTTCGCAAATAGCCCATTTTACGGCCCGTTAACTCATGACCCGTTAGGCCCTAAAGGAAATTGGCCGAACAACATCATATGGGCCATCGAATATAACACCAACCCATTTCACTTTCGGCCCATGTATGGCCCACGACGTCTTTCGGCCCATATGAGGCCTTCGTATCTTTTGGCCCTTTATAGGCCCACGTTGACTCTAGCCCATAATGAACAGTAATTTTCTTTGTACCCGTTAATGACCCATGATTTACATGGGCCGTTTCCATCCCGTGTTAGCTTTCAGCCTATTGACGGCCCATACGTTCTTGGGCTCCTTCTCGGCCCTCGATTACTTCCAGCCCGTTACTGGCCTGTTCCCCTAATGGGCCAAATTCGGCCCATGGCAACAGCCGGCCCGTTACTGGCCTGTTCCCCTAATGGGCCAAATTCGGCCCATGGCAAGAGTCGGCCCGTTACTGGCCTGTTACCCTAATGGGACAAATTCGGCCCATGGCAAGAGTCGGCCCGTTTCTGGCCTATTAACCCATTGTGCCGTTTCCAGCCCGTCCTATATTCTAGCCCATTAACGACCCGTTATGCGTGTGCCAGAATTAAGCCTTTGCTATCCTACGACCTGTTAACAGCCTGTTATCGTGCTGGGCCGATACCAATTACGCCTGATTACGGCCCATGTAGACCCATTTATCCGACAACCCGAGGCCCACCGATTACAGGCCCATTTATCGACGTCCTGAGGCCCACCGACTACAGGCTGATTTATCGATGACCCGTAGGAGACCCATGGATCCTACGGCCCATATATGGCCCATGGTAGTTGCGGCCACTAGCAAACCAGGGAAGATGAAGACTAGGAAATAAATAAGGCCGAAACTTACGCTAGGCTATTAAGGCGATTGCACAAATTACATCCACTCGGCATCAAAGATCGCCACTAGTGCAAATATAGGGAACACCCTACACTATACAAAAATGGCTTGCTGTTTTCTTCAGCCGGTGGCTACACGTTAAGAATAAATTTTGTATCGCACCAAAACAAATTACAACTATATAACAAAAGGAAGGTTGGCATAAAACTTAATAGTCTAGCAGATAAATGCACCACTAGAAGTTTAGAAGCTCAGTTCATTTGACCTGACTGTTACGTTTTCATGCTGTATTGTCTGATGGAGCACCATAACACTCGCCTTCATTTCCCCTAGGCTCCTGAACAACATAGCAAATGTCTAATAGTTTGGTTTCAAAACCAGGCATATCTTGACGATATTGAGCAATGTTTCTCCTTGTTTCACAAAGGATCTCTGTTAGGGAATGGACTTGTGTCTGGAGCGCAGATACAACATTGCTTTGAGCTTACATACCTTGATCATGAGGCAGTTTGGACGATATTGCCTTAACAACCAACCCAGTATTACGCAGGAACGTGCTTTTGGCACTGTTAGTGGACAGGTACTGACCCACTGCAGCAAGAGCTGACATTGCAGTTATAGTTGCCTCGCCACCTTCAAAAGGTGGTGGTTCCACCATTTTTTCCATAGCTCGCTGAAAAGTTGAGGTTTTACATTAGTAGTACCAGAACAGAAGATATTAAGGAGGCAGCAAAACCAAACAAAATAGCTTTGGTCTATATACAGAACTTATTCTGGTGAACCCATGTAAAATATTAGTTGTATTTTATTGCAAAGTACATAATAAAACCAGGTTCCAAACATATGACCATGTACCATCGCTAATGTATTGTCTATTTCTTCACATTGTATTGAGGGCTAAGGATAAAGAGACAAAGTTTATAATACGGTAAGCATAGTATGACATCATTCATATCACAAAACAACTGAGAACAGACAAACAGGAAATTGTAACGTTGTGTGGGCAAGTCCAGCACGGAACTAGATTACGGGTCAAGATCAAAGGAACATCACTCCTCTCTTTTAAACCTTGTAAGGTGCAATGATACGCTATGACAATTGTGTATAAAATTGAAAAGAGTAATAGACATTGGCTGCAAACCATGCAGTTCTAGGCACAAGTCAGAGTAAGTAGTAGTTAAAAGGCATGAGGATTAAGGACTTACAACAACGGCTTTGACTGGTGTAGTCACGCCCTTCTTCTTGCTGGTGTGACAGTCCTTGAAGATTTCCATAGCATTTGGTTCAGGTACTTTTTGGTCCTTGCGGGCTTTCCTCTGCATTTCGAACAAGTCAATATAGATCAGATAATATGGTACAACAAAAAGAGTGAAACATCAGCTAATTACAAGAGCCTCGCAGTGTGCAATATAGCTACGAGATCCTGTCGTCTGTTGGAATTTCACTTTCGTGCGGTTGGCCTTGTTCTTTGAATAGTTCACCTACAAGAATATAGATTTGTGTGGCACATGCGTAAATAGGACTTCAACATGTGATCTGATCACATATATATAATGTACCTAATACTTCGGATCAGACCAGTGTTTAACAAGTCCCCTCCAGTCTTCATCCGATATATTTTCCACTGGAGATGTTTGGGAAAGTTCACTATTAGCCTTGCCTTCAAAGTGAGTTTTCCTCAAGTTATACCGATACTGTCGCAGAGCAGACTTGAAAACATGGGTGCAAGCTTGTCTGGTTGCATCATCTTGGCTATCCAACTTGAACCTCATCTGTTGAAAATTATGGGAGTCTCATTATCAGCAACCTAGAAAGTATGGGACAAAGCAAGATGATATTACTAGTTTCCATACATAACCATACTTACAGATAAATGATCGAGGAAGGTGTTGAACTGGGTTTCATCTTTGTCCTTCCTGTACTGAATCCATGTTGGGAGGATACATACATGACACCTAATGGCAACCGCTGCCTCTGATACTAACTTGGCTGACTCTGTAGCATCACGTGGCCTTTTTAAACCTGCCTCAAAACGGATCTCCATTATTCCTCCTCTAGATTTAGTTAACCTATCGAGCATTATCCCTGATGTTTGTTTCCTCTTGCGCCTAGGTGCTAGTCCAACAACGAACATAGGAAGTGTTAGTGTACATCAAACTGTGAGACTACATATAAAGAAGCATGCAACTGTAACTTGACTCCAGCAACTACCTTCTTGCTGTTGAAGCTCACAAGGTTCATCTGATATTGCCAACTCATCTTGTGTCAGGAGTGCTTGGGAAGTAGTGTCAGGTGGCAAGGGAGCTTGGGAACGTGCTGCTAGCTCAGTTGACGCACGAGTAAGTCGTGCACCTGGTAGTACTGTGGTAGGTGTTGCAAGAACTAGGGCTGTCTCTGCTTGTTTGGTGGCAGCTATTTGTTTCCGTTTGGCTTTTTTTGCAACTCGTGTAGCATGGGATGCCGTGTTTGTAGAATTTTCCGCTGGACTTTAACCTTCTATTGCACCATCAGTACCAACAGAATCTACAGGATTCATCCGCTTCTCATTCCCTGCCATTCTGTGTTTCTTCCTCTTTCTCTATGCCATGTTAAGTCAAGCCGACAAGAAAAACGAATAACAATTTAGTTCTTCAGAACAAATTGATGCGTGATGCAGACGAACTGAACTTTGATGTTAGACAACCACATGATAGGAGGATGTAATATGTATGAAAAATAGGATGGAAGAGATAACCAGAACTATGATGTGTAAACTAAGAAGAAGACATTTCACCAAATTAGAAGCAATGCAATGGAAGGTAGACACCATATGAAAGATGCTACAAATTCCGCTGCCTTTCTAACTTCCTTCTGCTTTATTGATTTTGAATTGTCAAGTAAAACCGACAAGAAAAAGCAATAAAATTCTCTCTTCAGAACTCATTCATGCATGATATTGACAATCACTACTTTGATGTAAGGCAAACACATGATACCAGGATGGAATATGTACGAAAAACAGGACAACATGGCATGTTCACAACTGTTTGTGTAAACTAAGCAGAAACCATTCCAGCAAATAAGAAGCAATGCAAGCTAGACACCACATGAAAGATGCAACCAATATGACTCTGCCAAGTTAAAAGCGTCCCATCATAAATGGAATTTGAACAAATTAGAAGCAGCGCATGCTATAAATCATATGAAAGATGCAACTAATATCGCACTGCATATACTAAAGGTGTCTCATCATATTGATTGATGCGGGATACAAAAAAAACAATAGTTTTATGTAAGGACATGCTTAATAGACAGATGTACTATGTACTAAATACAGGAAGGCATGTCGCATTAACAGGTACTCCCTCCGTCCCAAAATTCTTGTCTTAGATTTGTCTAGATACGGATGTATCTAATACTAAAACATGACTTGATACATCCATATTTAGACAAATCTAAGACAAGAATTTTAGGACGGAGGGAGTATAATGTATAAGCTAAGCAGACTAGCACATGCAGTTTAACCAGATTGGAAGAATTACAATCTAGACACCATATGCAACATGCAACCACATATCACGCTGCCAAGTTAGAGCAAGCACCTGCGATGCTGGTGTAGGGGAAATGCTGTAATCAACTACAGAGCTACATTCACTATCTTCATCTAGCATTTCTGTTTCTTGAGAATCATGTCGGGAGGCTAACGCTGCATTCTTTAAATGTGGAGTAGTCCCCTTGCCTGCCTGCCTCATCATAAGTGATTGATGAGGGATACACAAGAACATTAGTTTGACGTAAGAACATGGTTAATACACAGATGTACTAGTATGTACCAAAAACAGAAAGGCATGTCATATTCAAAGGTATAATGTGTAAGCTAAGCTAGACATCCAGCTGGAGTGGTGAGCATGATCATCTAGGACCTGAGAGCCTGGTGGGAGGCGGGCTGCTTCGCCACCATTGCAGCTTTTTAGTTGGCTTCTAGGTGATGCCTATCTTTGCTGGGCTTGTCACTGGCTCGGTCAATGCCCTGACTAGCTATTTGTCTTCTGGTGCTCACGGGATGGTGGTTCATGTAAAAAAATACCTTTCCTTATCTTACCGACTTCGGCCTTTCGAATACAAGCTAGGCACCATATGGAACATGCAACCACATATGACATCACGAAGTTAAAGCAAGCACCTGGGATGGTGGTTCATTGCAAGCGAGGTCATCAACTCTAGAGCTACGTTTACCGTCTCCATCTGCTGACACTGCACCCTTTATAGCACTGTAACATGTCTTGCCTGCCCGCATACGAAGCTGGAGCGACTTCTCTCTTTTCTTTTCTGCTTCTCTCAAGGCAGAGTATGAAATACCCTTGCATAAAAACACAATAGTGAGAGTATGGGTGAAGTGTGTGCAGAACTAGTGCACTGTAAAAGTAGCAAATAGCAGGTGGCTGAAAAATAAATGATAGGAGACATATGATAGCTCTACAACATTGCATGGCAAACAAAATTAGATTCTACTCCGTATGATTTTGTAATATATGAGCACAGGAAATGCAGGTACTCCTCCAGCACACCACCGTATGTGGTCATATCTAAGATAACAGTCGATTGAAAATAAATAGGTTAGTCGATTTTTTGATGAACCGTCCGATCTATAAGGAACGGGCAGATGGCCTTCGTCTACCTCCCGCCAGTCACTGTTGACGATCTTTCTCGAACCGCCAGCGACCACCGGCCCAGACCCCTGCCTCCGCCGCCCCGCCCTCCCATCGACCTCACAACACCGCCGTGCTTGGCAACGCCCTCAGGCCATCCCTTTAATCCCGGTCGACCTCCGGATCGGGCGCCAGTAGCTCTAGGCCGCACACGCCCCTAAGATAAACACCAAGGCGCTGCTTCCCCGGCGTAATAGGCGTACTAGCGCCTGTTACGCCGGGGAATGCTTCCATTAATTAGGAATCAACTGGCCAGAAATTGAAATTCAGGGGGGCGGTGGACCTCTAGCTAAGGTGAAATAGTATATGAGGATAAACCTTGTGCATTGCGAGTTACTAGGAACATCTAGTATCAAGAAGAAGCGGTCAACTAGTGTCTTCTGTGGGATGAATACCATGCAAGCAGAGACGTAAGATTTGCATGAATAAGGGAAGAGGGGTACCTTTTTTGGTTGCCGGTGTGGTCACCTCCACATGTCGCGTCGATCTTCTTCTTTTTACCGGGGAAAATGATGTTCTGGAGGGTGCGGGCTTGGACGTACCCATGGCCAAATTGTTGACTGTGTTTCCGTGGCCGTATGTCGGTGGAGGGGAAGCAGATCCGAGGTGGCGAAGGACGGCGTAGCAGGAACAGCTCCGGTGCGGTGGAGGGTGGTGAAGTTGGAGCAGCAGCGGTGAGGCGCAGGACGGTGTGGTTGAACTGGCTCGGGTACGGATGGCTCGACCTCGACTTCAACTACTAGCCGTGGAGGGCATTGCGGTTGAGGTTGCGGTGGATGACGAGGTTGGGGTGTCGGCTCCAGCGTGATGGAGGAGGGCGGCGGTTGATGGGTGGGATGGGGTGGCGGACGGAGGACGCCGGGGTTTCGCGGCTGGTGGAGAGGTAGTTTTGGCGCCCACAGAGTACGAATGGGGAATCAGACGGGTGGGGGAACCATGTTTCGGTCTGGGACGCGCTTGTTTTTGGCTTTTTTGAATAGAAGATGGGACACGCTTGTTTGAAATTTGGGGAAAGTACAAACTTTGCCCCCCTCTTAAATTTTGGACCTACTGCGGGTCGGGGGTAGGATGGTAATTCCAGGTGTCCTAAATAGTGGGCGGGAGCGATTTCGGCCGCGTGCATGTGAGCTTTGGCGGCCATTGTGTATGAATGTTTTTCGGAGGCGATTGCGTGGCGTCTAGATGAAGCTACAAACCTACCCCGGTTTAGACCTTTGGACGTCGGGCCGGTAGGTTTCAAGGGTCGAAGTTATTAGAAAAGTAATTTCCTTGTACTACCAAACATTGGTCTCACGCGGTTTTGGGCGAGTAGAGGCTCTTTTGGCGCTTCGTTCGAAATTTTGAAACACAAGCATTCACGTTTAGAGTACTCTTGAACTATGGGGATTGACCTAAATAGACAACGTTATATTTGACCTTGTATGTTTGAAAACCTCATTAAATTATCCGCTTCTTTTTGAATTGACACTTGAAAATCCTATAACTACGATTATTTTGGAATGGAGGAGCTAAATTTGAATCTATTTTGTACACGACTACATATGCTATTATGTACAAAATCAGAGCAAAGATTGGTGCCCCCATAATTTAGGTATGGTTTACAAATGCCATGATATCAAATTCAAATAATTGAATGGACTTCATGTTGAATTCAATTTTTTTTAAACCACCTTAAGTTGAATTCAAATGTATGCTAGTTCATAGGTAGCTATTTATAATGTCCATTGTGTAACTTTCGTATGTATAATGTGCTTTACACACACAACATGAACTATACTCACGTTTATATTCGATTGCTAAAGCGATGCATTGTCTGGAGTTCAAAATACTAACTATGTGGATCAATTGTGTCGAATAATAACATAGACATGCTCAAATTCGATAGAATCTAGATGTCTGATGGATCAATGACCGCTCCTTACGCGAATTGCAAATATCATGATCCCATCCTAATATTTGGATACAATTTATATCTTTAATCAATGTGTAGAGCAGTCTTTTACGTGTAGTTTCACTCTCCATCGGTGGTCTCTCACACATGCTCACACACTCTCTCCCGAGGTGTCTTTCTCGCACACATGCTCTAGATATAACCCTCCCTCCCTCTCGTAACCATTTACAACTGTTTTCACTAACCTTTATCACAAGCACTCTTCCTCTCGCAAACATACACACGCACAATCCTCATCGACCCTTTCTATATACATGGACCTGCCTACGTGTCTCATGTACGCACATTATCTTTACGCCTGTCTCTCACGCATTGTCTCACACCTCTCTTCCTAATCGACGAGTATGATTCTAGCAGAGCATTCTGTAGGATGCCCCTTAAAGTTAGGTTGGATGAATAGTAATATCAGAGATAAAGGGGTTACCTTAGTCCGAGAACCTAGGGTTACAAATCCTAGCCGGCTTTGTCAGTGGACACAGAGTCCTTCACAATTCTGCTATCTTTGTCTTGTACGACTAGTCATCCATGGGTCTTCCTAAATGCGTCACGGGCCGACCAATGTGGCGCAGGACGGAACCGAACGAAGGGCCTCACCTCGACCCACCGGACCTCACGCGGTGACACACCCTCTGCCCCCACGTCTCATTATCTTCTCACACCCACACATACCAACACAAACACCACACACACAGAAAATTTCTCCTGGTGCCTCTATTCCCTCCCCCCTTGCATATACACACTCAAGGGAATGGAATCTCTTGTCGTGACGTCATATTCGTCTCTCTCTCTCTAGACCACTCTCATTTCTCGTGCTATCTCTCCCACGCCCCCCCCCGTCGGCCCCTCTATCCATGCCTCTCTCGAATACGTAATACACACACATACCTCTCTAGGCCCCGCCAAATGCATCAACTACACATTCACACATGTTACATCACGTACCCCATTGATCTAAAAAGCCCTCTCTTCACGTTTATTTCGCATACAACATTCCTTTTGAATAAAGTGTGGCCAAAAAATTATTTTAGAGTTTCTACATATATACAACATTACAAAGTTATATGGAGGAGTACGAACGCTAATTTGCATTGCATGGTGCCCACAATGATATTTATTCCGCACTGTGAATTTGTATATTTTTATACTATATACAAAGTTAGTCATAATAAAGAGAAACGAAGAGCATCTCTCTCTCCATCGCATACCCCCCTGTACGCCCCTTTCACGTATGCACACAAAACTATCTCCAGGTCCTCTAAAAGTAAGCCCCCAGAAAATTCACGCATGTTTCATCTTTCTCTCGCGATATATGCAATGACGATCATTGTATTTGAAGCGAAAGCACGATACGTACATTGGACTTCAGAATCCACTCATTACGGTCACCATTTACGTTTAGTGGTTATTATACAGTCACGGGCTCACCGTACAACTCTGTATTTGCTCATGACATGACTAGTTGACCAGTTAAACGCTCCACGTGGCACCTCTAGTGTTGCATCACATTATCTCACTACCATCGTGCCCACCTGTCGACTTGTATCTACTCTACATCTACACTCTTATAAAATACATAAAATACACTCTTATAAAAAACAGAGTTGGTGATGATGGTGTGCCTGCCATCCTGCAATATAGGCCGTCCGATTTATATCTGACGGATAGGAAAGAAACTATGGCAATTTTGCAAAAAGGTACCCACACACCTCTCCACATTTGCAAATAAGGCCTTCCCTCGTTCATCCTTTTCTCTCACAAGATAAACAAGTCATACAAATGCATCTTGATGTTACGTGCAACGCACGGGCATCTTGCTAGTAAGAATGAAAACAAACGACAAAAAATATTTGGACGGTGGTTCGAAGTCATGACCGCGGGCACAGCGGACAAGGTGGCCTTGTATTGGTATGCTGAGCCGTCTGTTTTAACACACAGGAGCTGGTGTGGTGATTATACACACACGCACGCATGCACACGAACTGCATCCACGCAACACTCACACAAACACATGCACCCACGCACGCACGCAACACTCACACGTACACACGCAGCCACGCACGCACGCAACACTCACACGCACACACGCACGCATGCATGCACACACCAGTACACCACACGACCAACACACACTCTCACGCTCAAGTGCTCAACCTACACGTGCATGCGCACACATCAGGCCCTGACAGACACATACACAACCAGGTGATTCCCGCGCACGGGTTGGAGCCTTGTCGCGCCTGCGTAAATTTGTGTTTATCTGACCTTTTCCCTATGCGAACTGACAGGTGGGACCCACAAGGAACGTGGTCAATTTAACTAGTCAACATGGCGCCACGCAGACTATTTGGCCGGTCAACAGAGTGCAATCCGATGCTGAACTGTGAGCAAGTGACCGTATAATCACCGCAAAACGTATATAGTGACCGTAATCAGCTTATTCTGAAGTTCGGTGACCGTATTACGCTTTTCTCTCTGTAGGCCCTCCAAAACTACATCTCTACACGTTCTCGCATGTTACATCTAACAACTATGCAATACAGCACTACTACTACACTCTAACACAATAAATCATATGTGTTTTTAGTTTTACTAGATATCATATTGTTACTTATAATTATTCAGTTTGCATACATTAAAATTGCCTTTGAAATGTATGGCCAGTATCATCTACCGCGCGGGAAAAATCCCGCCCTTTCCTGTTTAATCGGGTTTGTATCGATGGATCGTGCGAAACAGCAAAACTATAGTACTATACAGTACAAGTGACAGTTCACTGGGCCGTCGTGTCGTCTACTCCTCCGTCGTAAGAGTGGAGCGCTCGCTTTCATAAATCTTCTAGTCCCTTTCGCCGACATGTGGGACATCAAGCTACCGGGTCCACGTGCCATACCGGAATACAGTGCAGAGCAGCCGGGGTGAAGCACCCCAGTCATGGCGCCGGCGTAGTAATGAGCAATGAGGCGTCAAATCACAAAGCTGCACCTTTCCCGCAGTTAAGTTGGAGGGACGAAGTAATAATGCTAAAAAAAGAAGTTGGAGGGACGAAGCAACCATCATTTCACTCGTTGCTGAATCCGCTTCTCCCGCATCTTCTTCAACTTAACCACGTGTTGCTTCTGTCATTGTTCTGCCTCATGTGGGACGTGGATCGGCTTGGTAAAGCACTGACACGTGGGACCGCATGTTAGCAAACCGCCAGGACAACGTCCTCCGAAAATAAGAAGCCTAATCCTAGACTTACAAAGGGCTACGTAGCTGCTACGTATACTTTCCATCTAATCTATATATGCCCCCCTGATTTTCAGGTGGGGTGGGCCTAATCCTCTCCTTTAATCCAATCAAATAGTCCCACATCACATAGTTCGTAACTTTACGTAAACCATTACGTGGATGTAGCATTGCTCAAATAAGAAACCTCCCCCGCCATCCGCGCGGCAAAATCACCTCCTTTTTACTAATCTTGATTCTATAATTTTTTAGATCAATATAATTGAGATTTGTATAGATAGCACACAGGAGCAAAACCAAGTGGTACGGTTAAGGGCATCCACAATGTGTAGCCAAATGTGAAAATAGCTTTTGGCATCGTGGGAACCATTGTGGACGGTGTTGCCAAAGCCAAAAAGATGGAACCGAAGCTCCCTGATTGATTGATTGAAGGAATAGAAAAATGCAACGTCTCTCCTCTTTCTCCCATGCTTGGACGCATGTAGTACAGTATAGAGCACAGAGTCTACTCCCCTGTCCCTTCTATCACAAATCACAAAGCAGTGAGGCGTCAAATCACAAAAGCACGGACGAAGCAACCATCATTTCACTCTTCGCTGACTCCGCTTCTCCATCGTCTTCTTCGAGAAACCATCTCACCGCACTAGTACTCCTAGTAGTACTAGTAAAGGACTTCCTGGATGCAAATAAGGCGGTTGTCTCGGCTTGCAGGCGGCACTTGCGAACGACTTACCGTGGTCTCCCTCAATGGTGTTCTCCGTCGAACGCACTTCGCCAAACCACCAAAAAAAGATATCGTCGACGTCACCGCAATGGGGAAGGAAGTCAAATATAGTTACTACCTCCATTTTTTTGTACACAAGGCCAGTATATCAAAATTACAATTTGCAAAGGGCCACTAACACTAATCGAGGCAAAATTGATGGGGTTAGCAACCAAGGACATTAATATCCCCTGCATGCATGCGGAAGTGAGAAGGTTGGTTTGCATGGCGCTGCATTAATCAAGCGATGAGGAGTGAGATGGTTAGCTCTTTGGTCTTTGGAGAAAAAATACGCATTAATTGACACGTGAAACGAGGATTTGTATCGATTAAATCCCGCGAAGGAAAACCCCGCCTTTCTTTTTTAACACTAGTACTCCTAGTACGTACGTACTTATCCTGTTTGGGTCTAGGCCTTGCATTGCCAAACTTCGCCACACATTTTTGCCAAGCTTGCCTAAAGTTTTCAAAATGAGAAGGAGGTACACTTGCGCACGGCTGTCGCGGTCGCACCGCACCCTCACACGGTCGCTCCTGCACGCCGCGGTCGCACCGCACCCTCACACAGTCGCTCCTGCACGCCGCAAACCCAACCAAGGGAACGCACCCTCACTGACACGTGCTGTCGCATGTGAACAAACCAAACTCAGCCATCCTATCGCTGACACATAATTTTCGTTCATAGAGTATGTTTATCCAACCGCATGTTGGGGAGTATCCGTACGGCCCGTGCGGTGGTCTGTTGGGGAAGAAGAAGAGGTGAGGAAGAAGGAAAGAAGGGTTAGGAGACGTAGGATATTCATCCAACCGCCTGAAATGGTAGACTGACCCAAGTCAGGCGACTTGCATAACAAATATATGTTTTTACACAGCAAAAGATCCATAAAAACAACAACATAAAGAAAAACTATCACTGCTCGCGGAAAGAGACGGCCTCGTCGTCTTTGGCTGCCGGCGCGAACCAGCCGTCGCTGCCGACGTGTGTCTCCGCACCGTGGTTGTCCTCGGCCTCCAGCTACTCGTTCAAGCGGAGCGTGCGGGCGCTCTGCACGGACGAGAGCACAACCCGGTTCAAGTCGAGGACGTCCGGTTCCGCCTGCAGGAGGGCCTCGATGGCAGCGGCATCCGCGCGCTCCGCGTCGAGTCGAGCCTCCGCCGCCCGGTTCAAGTCCAGGACGTCCGGTTCCGCCTGCAGGAGGGCGTCGATGAGAGCGGCATCCGCGCGCTCTGCGTCGAGTCGAGCCTCTGCCGCCCGGTTCAAGTCCAGGACGTCCGGTTCCGCCTGCAGGAGGGCCTCGATGGCAGCGGCATCCGCGCGCTCCGCCTCAAGTTGAGCCTCCGCCGCCCGGTTCACATCCACGACATCCGGTTCCGCCTGCAGGAGAGCCTCGATGGCAGCGGCATGCGCGCGCTCCGCGTCGAGTTGAGCCTCTGCCTCCCGGTCCTCCTTTAGTATCGCCATGTTGAACCGCTGGTCCGCCTGCACCATGGGGGACTCGGACGCCGGCACGAAGTCGACGTCCATCGTCTCATACCCATCGGGGGCCTTCTGCGCCGCGACCTCCGCCATGAACATTGGATCGGCTTCCTCCTCCTCGTAGCTTGGCTCCAGAGAACTCGGGGATTGGCCCGCCGCAAAGCGAGCTTGGGAACGGAGGTCTGTGGCGCCGACCGCCGCCGCGATTTCTGCGCGGCGCTCCGGCGTCAGCATCTTGTAGTAAGTGATCTTGCGGCGCACCATGGCTTTCCGGCGAACTAGGGGACGCTTGATGCGGGCTAGGGGATCGAAAGGTGGGGGAATGGGCTGGAGATTTGGTGTGGTTTTAGGGCAGTGGCTGGCGTAGGCCGAGCAGCGAAGGTTCTGGTGTGAATAGTGGTTCCGGTGACGACCGGTCAATCGGTTTTGACTGTACATCGCTCTTGTCGCGTTCGCGTTGCAGCCCGGCACGCTGGACCCTCCACGTCGCTCACCGAATGGAACGCGCTTCGTCTTGCGTTTTCGCTCGCTTGTGGGACCGCAGTTGAGAGCAAACCGACGTCCCTCCCCCTCCCCCGCCCGCGTCATTTATTATACCACCACTCCCTCCGTTTTATGCGGAGTAAATAAAAACAGAGGGAGTATACTACGGATGAGGATCCCCTGACGTGGCCGAACCCATTGAGTAACTGACATGCGGGGCCTAGCAAGCATGGGGTCCGCCAGTAAGTGACCGAAAGGGAGGGTAAGGCAGGGATACCTACGTCAGAGGATCCACTTCCACTATACTACTTTGACCAAATGTTAGAGTAATAATATATGACATGCAACTTACACAAATGTTAGAGTAATAATATATGACATGCAACTTACACAAAGCATACAGGGTCTAATGCGTTTTTCGAGGCTAACTTTGACCAAATGTTAGAGTAATAATATATGACATGCAACTTACACAAAGCATACGGTCAAATTCGTATGTGAAAGGAGTTTCCAATGATATAATTTTCACATTATACATCTCATGTACTATTAATCTTGTCAATAGTCAAATTGGAAACCATCTCGAGTACAAATCTAGGAGTACGTACGAATCTAACAATATTGATTGGGCGTTGTTGAATGTTGATACCTTTTTGATCAAAGTAGAGATACTTTGACTACACATAAAACTTATATGTAAACTAGAAAGGATAGGAGGGAGTATATTGTACGTTCAAAAACGAAACGAACATTGAATACCCTTTATATATGATTTGCGGATGCTATGATCACCGGTTCAAAATTTTGAATCCGCCTTAGGTATCACGTGCCCCCACTCGTTCCCTCTCGATTTCATCTCGGGGTCCGGAGATCTATTGAAAGAGGACTAGGGTGGGTACATGCGAATGATACTCGGCGGAATGTTCAAATGAGGCATGCGGGAGGATGGACTCGACTGGAGGGCGACATGATCGATGGAGAAGAGGGTTGGAGAGGAATGAGAAATAAGCAAACGCCACATGATTATACTTGAACGGCTCAAATAAACAATAAGTTGTCTCGCTTGGCCTACATAGTGAAAGGCCTAATGCGCAACGCGGAGCACTGACGCTCGAATATGGCCGGGAAAACAGGGAAACCGACATGTGGGGCACACCCGTCGGGACGACGTAGCGCAGACTAGTCCAATGGAGGAGCTGGCCCACGACCTCCTCGCCACCGACAACCGTTCATGTGGGTCGTTGGGGCCAACAACGGGGCGCAGCTCCAGCACCGCCTCTGGACACGGCGACCGCGGTGAGCGACACGCTCATATCGTCGCTAGACACGGTCGGTTTCAGTGTGCCGAGGGTGGCGTTAGTGCTGTGGCACGACCAACGGTATGTTTGGTTTGTGCCCAAGGTTGCCCCATCAAAGCATTGGGTAGCCAAAATTTTGGTTGAGGTATTGGTTGCCCATGATTTGGCCGACATTGGCAAGAAAAATGAACTAGAGTTGGCTAGAGTTCATTGGCATGCCAAAGAAATGGCAACCATCCAAACAAAGACCAATCTTTGGGTCATGACCAAAATTTTGGTTGAGGTATTGGTTGCCCATGATTTGGCCGACATTGGCAAGAAAAATGAACTAGAGTTGGCTAGAGTTCATTGGCATGCCAAAAAAATGGCAACCATCCAAACAAAGACCAATCTTTGGGTCATGACCAAAATTTTGGTAAGGTGCACTTTGGCCACAATCCAAACACACCCCAACACCCGGCTCGTCGAGGATGCACGGGGCGCCGCGACGCGTCCGCGGAGTGGTGTAGCGCGGCCAACTGCATCCTCTGGACCTGAGACCATGCCGGGTCGTCTTGCTTTTTCAATGACATGCGGGGATCGCATGTGAGCAAAGGGCATCTCCAACGTTGCCACGACCGCAGCTGACTACCCTGGCACACCAAAACCCTCGTCCCTCGCGCCGTCGCGCGGTGCGTTCCCAGCCGGCGCCAGCTGCCCGCATTCATGCCGTCCGTTCGTATGTCGTCGTTAAGAGGCTCGGTGCCCGAGGAACCAACTCCGGCGACTTAATGACGCACCCGGACGCTTGGCCTCACCGGAATGCGCTACTTAAAGCGGCAACGCCCAGCTAACCTCCACACCATAGCGCATCGTCCTCCTACCTGGCACCACATCCGCCATGACCGCAAGTGCGAACGCTCTGCGGGAGAGCTTGTCTTCGGGGATGAAGCTCGAGGTCGCCGCCCTCGCTCAAGTCGCCTCTCGCGACGCAATAGCGGCGTAGCCGGACGCGGACGCGACCGCACAAGCGGTGGCCACGCTGGCGGCCGATGACGGGAGCACCGTCAGCCACGCGTCCTACTTGCCGCCGTCCAACGTCCGGCACCGCCGAGGTCGGGGACTCCTCCGAGGATGAGTAGGGCATGGGAGGCGGCAGGGCATGGTGTGCCAACTGGCCGGTCCGTATCCCGTGTTCTACTCTTCCTCGCCGGAGACCGCACCTTCACTTCACGGGTCTTGAACCCCGCCCCCGTACATAGAGATCGCAGATGGAGGACGTCGGTCGCCGCCGTAGAATAGGTTTAGGGTCGGGTTTCTTTTATTTTTCTGTCCTATAAAAGTTCGAAATGTAATGAAAATCTGCCGTGTTTGCATTAATCTCGGCCGGTGTATATGAACTTTCACAATAATATACATATTGTAGGAGTACTAGCAAGATGCCCGTGCGTTGCACGGAAGATCAAGATCTTGTGGGAGAAAAGGATGAACGAGGGAAAGCCTTATCTGCAAATGTGGAGAGGAGTGCGGGTAAATTGTCATAGTTTCCTTCCTATCCGTTAGATATAGATCGGACGGCCTATATTGCAGGATGACAGGCACACCATCATCACCAACTCTGCTTTTTATTGAACCGAGACAAATCTAACATGCGAAGTAAAATAAACACATAGGGTCTATACATACACAAATTATCTTAGGCACTCCAATAGTACGTCCACTACACATTCACGCATTTCACATCTTTCTACATCTACGGGAACCTACGAAAGGGTTAACGTAAATTGCCTCTCTCTCTCCTCCCCTGATTTTCATGGTGGTGGGCCCCTCCCTCCCCCAATCTACAATCAACAGCTCACACGTTTCACATTATGTTAATTACGTAACTGGGATTACGTAGGTGTAGCATTACTCGTCCTAAAAAACCCAACTAAGCCAAGCTCCCAGCATATCGCGCAGGAAAAGACCCGGCCGCGCCGTTTTAGTCGGGATTATCGGATTAATAGTAGTAGTATCGATGGATCCCGCGAAGCAACAAATTTTTTTGGAGGGGGCGAAGCACCTAGTTTAAAAGGAAAAAAGGCGGTGCACTCATAGCACTCCTGTCGCGGTCGCATTGCACACCACAGACGTTCGGTCCTGCACACGGCTCATGAAAATGGAACGCGCTTCGGCTTGCCTCTTCACTGACACGTGGGACTGCACTTGAAGAAACCGACCATGCGTCAAACTCCCCCCGCCCACCGCGCGAAAATCCTCCCCCCCCACAGACACAAAAATTCCCCCCAAATCCGATTCAACCGCCCTTCAGCCAACTAGCCAATAATATTCCCCAAACCCCCCTCCCCCCCATCCCCCTCCACTCCATTTGCTCCGGCTAAGCCGCCCTCCTTGTTGCGCCAATACGTCGGCGCCGCCGTTCATCGAGGGGATGCACGGCGATCCTCTCGCTCGCACAGTACGCTCTTGTAGACTGTCGTCCTCTAGCCGCGCCACCACCTCTGGCTACGTTCTTGTGGAGGCGCACGGCAGTCAGTGCCGCCACCGCTGGTGATGTTCGTGTGGAGACGAATGGCGGTCAGCTTCTCCCACGGTACGTGCATTCTAGACTGAGGCCCCGTTCATGTCGGTGTAGCGCTGAATGTTAGCTAATAGACGCTGTTAATCTCACTGTTTGCCGAAGTAGTTTACTGTCAATATGCTCTGCTTAAGAAGCTTCCCTTCCCTGTTCTGCACTCAATCTGCTTAGCTGAGATGGCATGCCAAGGCCGATTAGTTGCTAAAATATCCTGCCATATATTTATCGTGACGTGATTGCCATGGTCTAGTAGCCAATCTGTTTGGTGAAATATCTCTACACCGTTTTATACTCGATCTTTGTTGCTGCGATGGCCTTCGATAGTTTGGTGGCTGTGTGCTTGGCCTCATTGACTACTGAAACAGCCTGCCATAATTTAGCACTCAAATCTGTTTGCTGAATTAGCTTTACATATATTTCGTTAGTTAGATCTGCTCGTCCAAATATCTTGCCATAGCTTTAGACATCGACCTAGGTATTTTTTTCTGGACTTCATAAAAAAGCATATATGTTTTTCCTGTAATATCTAGTAGAAGAACTAATTTGTATGTCTAACAGATGGACAGGACTTGGATAACTTCTGCTCGAAGATTCTCCGCTGCATATGTCGAGGGGGTTGAAAACTTCATGAACTTTATCAGAGCTGAGTACGGTGGTCCGAAATCAGATGTGCTCTGCCCGTGTAGCAGTTGTATGAATTCAGTTACAAGACCCCAGTCAACTGTGCAAAATCATCTACACTTGTATGGGATGTCGGTCACATATACTAGGTGGGTTCATCATGGTGAAGCTGTGAACGTCAATGTTATTGACTACGTGGAAGCAGCAGATCACCATCTTGATCTGCCTGATGCTCAGGTGGAAGAGGAGGAGGAGGTGGTGGTGGCGGAGCCAGTGAGTTTGACCAACATTGAAACAATGCTACGAAATGCTCGTGCATTCCGTGAACTTTCACCTGCAGAAGAAAAACGGTGGGCCCGCATGTTGGAACAATGCAACGTTGCTGTCACCCCAGGAAATAAGCTGTCAGTATTCTCAGCTATGGTCACCTTTCTTCAGGTGAAGACATCTGAGCGGATGACCAACAAATCATTCGATGCGATGTTGGCTGCTTTCCGCAAATCTTTCCCAGATGCGTCTGAGCTGCCACACACCTACAGTAAAATGAAGAATTTCCTTCGTGCAGTTGGAATTGGATATGATATGATCCATGTTTGTAAGAATAATTGTGTTCTGTTCCGGAAGGATTATGCCAACTTAAGTGAATGCCCGAAATGCAAATCATCAAGATGGAAAGATGGCGATGCTGTGAAGAGGATTCCTCATAATGTTCTGAGACATTTTCCAATTACACCAAGATTGCAGAGGTTGTTTCATGATGCTGAAACAAGAGAGGATGTACTGTGGCATTCTAGGAACCAGGAGTACAGAGATCAGAATGTAATGAGCCATCCATCTCATGGTAGTGAGTGGAAAAGCTTCAATGATAAACACAAAGAGTTTGCTGCTGACCCGAGAAACATTAGACTTGGCTTAGCTTCAGATGGATTTAACCCATTTGGCCACCAGAGCGCCACATATAGCATGTGGCCAGTGCTTGTTATCCCTTACAACATGCCTCCAAATGTCTGCACCAAAGAATCAAACTACATGATGGCCTTGCTCATCCCAGGTCCAAAAAGTCCTGGAAAGGATTTTGATTTGTTCATGGAGCCTCTTGTGGAGGAACTTCAACAGCTATGGAAGGGTGTTCTCACTCGAGACCTATATAGCAGCCCACCAGCTGATTTCTTTCTGCGTGCTGTTATAATTTGGTGCATCCATGATTATCCGGCTTTGGGCACTATGTCAGGGCGAACGACACATGGTTACAATGCATGTGTTCGCTGTGACAGGAATCCGCTGTCATACGCAATACTTAGCAAGATCTGTTACATTGGACACCGCCGTTTCCTTGCCAAGGACAAGCCGCATCCTAGAAAATACCGAAGACATGTGTTCAATGCAAAGCATGAAAACCGTGATGCGCCAAAGAGGCTCACCGCCGATGAGTTGCAAGTGGAATTAGAGAAGGTCAGGCATATTACACCAGGAAACCATCCTGGTAATGGTAGCGGGAAAAGGAAGCGTGGCAGGGTAGAAGAGAGATTATTGTTTACCCGCAGGTCCACTTTGTGGGACTTGGAGTATTGGAAAGATTTGGATCTGCGGCATAATCTTGATGTGATGCACATCGAGAAAAATATATGTGACAGCATTATCGGCACACTTCTTAATATTGAAGGCAAGACGAAAGATACCTTAAAATCTAGGATTGATTTGACACACCTGGGTATCAGAAAGGATTTGCAGGTGCAAGATGAAGGTAAACCACGGGATATGGCACCAGCTGTGTACGTCTTGGACAAGGTAAAAAGAAAAGAATTCTGCGAGGTCCTGTCACGTGTGAGATTCCCACATGGATTTGCTTCCAACCCTGAAAGGAGAGTCAGTGCAGATGGAAACAAGGTACAAGGGTTGAAAACTCATGACTGCCACGTCCTACTTCAAAGGGTTTTACCTGTTATCCTTAGAGGATTGGGCCGCCCTGACTTATACAGAGCAGTTGCAGAGTTGGGACAATTCTTCAGGGAACTCTGCAGTAGAAATATCAGGATAGATGCTTTGGAGCGTCTTAGAGACAAGATACCAACTATCCTATGCGACCTTGAGAAGATATATCCTCCAGCCTTCTTTGATGTGATGGTGCATTTGGCTGTTCATCTACCTGATGAGGCACTACTTAGAGGTCCAGTACAGTATGGCTGGATGTACCCTATTGAAAGGCGGCTAGGCACTTTCAAGGGCTATGTTAGGAACAGAGCTAGACCCGAGGGTTCCATTGCAGAGGCCTACATTGCTACAGAAGCGTTGACATTCTGCTCAAAATACATTGAAACAGCTGATCAGCTTAGCAAAGAGGTGGGTGAAGACAATCCCGGGCTCAATGTTTTCGATTATTCTGTTCGAGTTACAGGGAAGAGTCGACAAGAGGACAAACCTAAAGATTTGGACAAAATGGTTTGGTATGTGTTGAATAACTGTCCTGAGATACTACCTTATATCAAGTAAGTGCAGTACTGCAGCTTATACATCGTAATCTACTAAACTTGCAGCACATTCTTATATATTTAGATGTTTGACGCGATCACTATGTTGTGCAACATCTACAAAGAGGAGTTACTGCCGCAAAATCCAAGAAACATTGACAAACTGGTTATGGCAGGATTTGCGAAATGGTTCAAGAACCATGTAAGCTTTTGAAGTGCACTACCAGTTTTTTTAATATATTGAGTACATAAGATGATCAGCTTGTCTATTTTCTAACCATAGGTTAAGAAGATGCGGGAGGATGGGCATGCAGTTGATGATGCCCTTTACTCACTAGCAATGGTTCCTGATACTCGGGTAAGACATTATGAATCTTGCGTTGTTGGAGATGTACGCTGCAACACCCTTGCACGAGACGAAGGCAGGAAGACACAAAACAGTGCCATCATGAGCACGGATACATATGACAAAGAGACAACTGAAATCTATGCTAACATAACAGACATTTTTCAGTTGCAGTATATCTCCAGTTTCGAGGATCATCGGTGTGTGGTTCTGTTGTACTGTCGTTGGTATAACCTGTTTTCTAGGATCGCAAAACCCAGAGTTGATGATTATTTCAAATCCATCAATGTCAAGGCGGCGTACCAGACCAACGAGCCTTTTATTTTGGCAAATCAAGCAACACAAATATTTTTCTTGGAAGACACATTTGCACGTAGCGATGACTGTAGAGTATTGCAAAGGTTTGAGCAGAGGAATTCGTTTAATGAAGTTGCACAACAAGATGATGCTTACACTGCTCCTGATGTACAAGATAACACAGATGTTCCTAATATCTTTGAGAACCATCGCGTCAATGACGCCGGCGAAAAGATTGCATGTTGTGCTGTGGAAATACAAGAGTTGATCAAGAAGAAGCCAACGTTCGAGGACGCTGAGGACGAAGAAGAAGATGACACCGTGGGGAATTATGATTCAGACTGATACACATGGCGAAGATGTTGACGCTGCTGCTGCGGATGATGATTACATTGCTTTTGTCGTATTTGCCTGTGAGAAGACGTTTTTTTATCTACTATGCGAAATTGTGTTTGCTATGACAACTGAAACCTGATGAACATGTTGTTTAGTATTTTGTTGTGAGGACATCACTTGTTATGTATGCTGATTTGTGTTTGGTGATTGTATGACAACTAAAACATGATGACATTGCTGTTTAGTTGTACTCATATTTGGCTGTGAAACTTGAATTTGATGACATAGTTTGCTGTTGGACTGCAATTTGCTCGACGTCTTCGAATGAGAACAAAGCTAACCCGACAGGGCCTCTGCTATTTATTTATTTATATGAGCAAAAGGGGATACCCCCTGATTTCTGTTAAGAGAAATAATTAGATGTTCACAACACTATGCCCAACCTGCTACACAGGTTTCATTCATTACTAGTTTCAGCAAAGTGCTCATGTCGTAGCCACTGAATACATCACGAGGGTTACATACACTGCAAATAAAGAGACAATCATCCTACAGAGCACATCGACTTTGCCCATTATCTTCACAAGCTCTTTCATCTCCTCATTGCTGTCAAGGCCGTTCAGTAGCTGTTGCTTGGCCATGATCAGAGGAACTGCATCTTTAACCTTCTGCTCTGCATCTTCCTCTTCTGTCGTTCCTTCAGTTACTTGTCCAGCACCCCAACCTGCTGGTATTGGGATTCCTCGGCTAACCAAATAATCAGCATAGTTGCATTCCCCCACATCAGCAACTTCTCAGAAATACAAATCACACGAATCTGCCCTTTTCTGCACGAATCGAATTGGAAGATCATCAACCAAACTATTAAAAAAATCAGCAACTGAAAGCAGTAGAACAACACTTAAACATATTATTACCCCATGATTCGGGCATTTGTAGAAGACTCAGCCAGGGTTGCGGATTGTGGTTGAGACGCGACGGATGACTCTACGTGATTTGCAGCAGTGGCACCACACCAACGGTAGCGGGTTGCGATGAGCAATCGGCTGTGGTGCGTGTGCCGGCGGGGGTGTGATGAGACCCATAGGCTATGGTACGGGTGGCAACTTGGCGCATATCTGGTTGTTGCCTGCTAAAGAGCAGGTGGACGAGCAGCCAGTGGACATGGTTGCTGCGGCCAGAGCTTCTGATGCTAGGCAGAGTAAGTAGAGAAGGGGAGAAGCGAACATTTTGGATATGTCAGTTTCATTACTTGCAGAGTAGCATAGCACCATATATAGTCATAGTCTAGGTTTGGATTCGAACCAGCTACAGGAGCATGTCTTTCTTTTTTCTAAAACTCGGCAACGTCTCTTTATTGGTACACTAGCTTGTTCTGTATGCCTTCCCAAGTCTTTGATTTTCTTTCCCTTTTTTTGTGAGGAAGGAAGGAGGACAAAATTGAGAGTTCCTGGGACTCGAACCCAAGACCTCTCGGTTGAAAACCAAGGGTGATAGTCACTTATGTGGCAAACGTTCCCTGTGAGGAGGACAACAGATGAACGCATTTTCCTTGCAGTTTTCTTCCTATATATAAAAAACTATGCTACTTGGTGTCCGCTTAGTCAACAAACGATTGTGCCAACCTTAACCGTTGGATTGAGATTCAATGTCTGTCGCGTTTCTTCAGTCTCTTCTTCCTCGAGCCGCCAAAGCCAAACCAGCGCCGGTGAGACCGCCTGCTCCCGCCTCCCACGGCTGGCTGTGATCTTCCCCGGCTCCCGTTCATTCCCGTCCGAGGCCTCACCATCGTCCTCCACCTTGGTTCGCTCGCTGCGGCGCCGCCCTCTGGTGTTGTAAACATGGTCAACAACCGAGAGGATTAAGGAGATGACTGTACATGGTGAGGATGACAGTAGGGACCCAACAGTGCGCGCAGTAATTTTGTTTTTTCGGGACGGAGAAGGGTATCAACTGGGTTGTGCGGGACCCGTGGCCCATCTAACCTGGGCTTTTATTTCATATGTTTAGCACATGACCAGCCCAGTTTGTTTTTTCCCTTTCTGAAAAATGGTTAGCCAGCTATTTTGTTTTTTGCAGAATAAACAACATAGGCCTACTTGCTTTTCTACGCCCTGCTAGGCCGGAAATCTTTCAAGACAAGGAGGGATGCATTTTGCCCAGAAAATGGGATATAAGTAATAAGAAATGGGCTATAAGTAATAAGAAATGGGCTATAAGTAATAATAAATGGGCTGTAAAATGAAAAAATACAGCAAACAGGCAATTAGTTCCAAAATACTGTTTTCTTTCGAATGTTGATATTTTAAATTTCATTGTTTTTGTGCGGGTAAAATTTCATTGAATTTAAATTAAGGTATATTTAGATTTAAAATTAATTTTAATCTGGCTAGAAATTTCGGGCTGAATGCTGTTTGGGACAGATTTGGAGGCTGACTTGTGGGTCTACTAGGTTGACGTGTACTTTGTCTTTGTCAACTTAGTCCACAAACAATTCCAGCAGCAGTGACCTTTGGATGTTAATCCAACGGCCGTGCTACTTCTTGAATATCTGATCTTCTTGCTCCAGCCGCCCAAACCAGCTCCGGTGGGACTGCCTGCTCTTGCCTCCCATGGCTGGCTGTGCTGCCGCACAGGCCGCACCGCCCCACCCTACTTCATTGCTAGCTAGGCCATTCCTCTACTCACCCACACCTCCTGTTATTTTTCGGCGATGGCAGCCGGACCAGTAAACCCTCATACTCCCCACCGCGTGGGCAACCATTCTGAGTCTTCCCCGGCTCCGTCTCGTTCCCTTCCTAGGCCTCGCCGTCGTCCACCACCATGGTGCTCTCGGCGCGGCCCGGTCAACGTGGTCAACGAACAACATCCATCGGCCGTGGACTGTACGCGCAAAATAGTGATTCCTCCACCTAACAGCTGGGACCCACCGGAAGGGCCTCTGTATTTCGTGAAAAAAAACGTTCCCCCCGCTGACATGTCGGACCCACCAGCTATATCTTCGCACGCAAGGAAGTGCCTCCTTATTACGCACAAAAAAATGAATACCCCCTGCTTGCTGGGACCCACCATAGTGGGAGGATGACTTGTGGGCCAACTAAGTTGACGGGGACGGAGGGCTTTGTCAACTTAGTCAATATGAACGATTCTAGCTCTAGTGACCGTACGATGTCCATCCAACGGCCGTAGTGCTTCTTCAACCTCTGGTCTTCTTGCTCCAGCCGCCCAAAGCAGCGCCGGTCGTGCCGCATGCTCCTGCCACCCGTGGCCTGTTGTGCTGCCGTGGAGGCCTCACCACCCCCTACTATTCCCACCGCTGGCCAGGCCCTGCGGTGATGACAGCCTCACACCGCAGCCAAACCAGTGAACCCTCGTACTCCTCTTTGCGCGGGCTTCCACTACCGCGTCTTCCCCGGCTCCGTGTTGTCCCCTTCCTAGGCCTCGCCATCGTCCACTGCCGTGGTGCTCTTGGTGCGGCCTGGTCAACATGGTCAAGGAACAACTTCCATCGGACGTGGACTGTACGTGGAGAGGCTGACAGCTGGGTCCACGGCCGCAGCAAGGAAGTGCCTCCTTATTACACGGAAAATAATGATTCCTCCACCTGACAGCTGGGACCCACCGGACGGGCCACTGTATTTCGCAGAAAAAACGTTTCCCCCTGACTGCTGGGACCCACCAGCTTCATCTTTGCACACAAGGAAGTGCCTCCGGGCAACAAAAAAATGATTCGCCCCCTGACTGCTGGGACCCACCAGCTACACCTTCACACGCAAGGAAGTGCGTCCGGGCAAAAAAAAAACGATTCGCCCCCCTGACTGCTGGGACCCAGCGGCTACATCTTTGCACGCAAGGAAGTGCGTCCGGGCAAAAAAAAAACGATTCGCCCCCCTGACTGCGGGGACCCACCAGCTACATCTTCACACGCAATGAAGTGCGTCCGGGCAAAAAAAGAACGATTCGCCCCCCTGACTACTCGGACCCACCATCTACATCTTCGCAGGCAAGGAAGTGCGTGACAGTCGGGACCCACCTGGTCGAAGCATACGTAGTGTTGTCATTCTGGTCGCGAACGTGTACGTACATACTGGTCAATGTAGAGGCGCACACGTGTCGTAGTAGAGGTGCGCACGTGTCGTAGTAGAGGCGCGCATGTAGCATCTACACGTATGTACAATGGCCAGGGTGCAAGAAACAAAATACGGCCACGTACGTACATACGAGCGGGCTCTCGAACGCCTACTCGCACATACGTACGGCGAGGGCTCGTGTACATGGCTGGGTCGGAAGGGAGAAACCGTGTCGTCGTCGTGTTCATGGGGAGGCAACGGAATGCGTCGTGTTCATGGGGAGGCAACGGAATGCGTCGTGTTCATCGGGAGGCAACGGAATGCGTGGGAGCCAACCGGCTGGGTCGGAACGGAATGCGTGGTCGTGTTCATTGGGAGGGTTTGGATGGAACAAGCGATGGAAACGAGGCCTGGCGTACAACAGAACGGAGGAAACAGACCTCCTACATTCGGAACGGGGTCCTGTTGATCGGGAGGGGTCTGGCGTACCGCAAAACGGAGGAAACGGACCTCCTATGGTCGAAACGGGGGTCCTGTTGATCGGGAGGGGTGTGGCGTACCCCAAAACGGAGGAAACAAACTTGTGTTGGAGCGCTATAGTCGAAATGGGGGTCCTGTTCATCTGGAGGGGTGTGGCGTACCACAAAACGGGACTCCACGGGATACTGTTCATCTCCACCGTCGACCTCCTCCAGCCTCCACAGGCTACTGTTCATCCACCGTCGACCTCTTCCAACCTCCACTTGCGACTGTTCATCCACGGGCTCCTGTTCATCCAGCCTCCAACGCGCGCTACTCCACCGGCTACTGTTCAACCACCCCTCTCCACGGGCTCCTGTTCAACCACCCCTCCACGGGCTATTGTTCATCCACCCCTCCACCGTCTACTGTTCATCCACCCCTCCACGGGGTCGTCCTGTTCATCCAGCCCTCCACAGGATCTTGTTCATCCAGCCCCAACCGGCTCGATCGATCGGGGTCCTGTTCATCCAGAGGCAACACCACGGGTCCTGTTCATCCACTCCCACTGCTCACTGTTCATCCAACCCCCCCCCCCCCCCCCCGCAACGCTCACTATTCATCCAGAGAGGCAGCATCGATTGGCTTCAGTTAGCAGCAGTAGCGAAGGAATCACTCGATCGGGTTCAGTTAACAGCCATCGATCGATCGCTCGGGTTCAGTAACGCGTAGCCTACAGTGCAATCGCTCGGGTTCGATTAGAGCCCAATGCCTCGCTCGGGTTCAGTTAGAGTCAACGCCTCGCACACACGCGCGTACCTTACGAGAGAAACGCGCATCGCTCGGCCCCCAACCTCCCACCGTAACCGGGAACTCCCCGAAATTTTCCTCCCCCTCGCTTCTACCACAGTTTTTTCCGTCATGGACGGCCCAAAGAATGTCATGCAGCTGCGTCTCCGGCCCGCCCAGGACGAAAAGTCCATTTTCTGTCATGATTTTTTGTCATAGAAGTAGGATCCCACCACATCTATGATGGTACCGGGTTTTGTCACAATTATCGTCATAGAAGTGTCATATGCATGACATAATTTTTTTTCGTTCGGCCCAAAATGTCACAGATGTGTCTTTTTTTGTAGTGTTTGTTGGATGAAGCGGCCTAGACCGACATTACATGACCGCGTTCATGAGACTGGTTCTACTGACGTGCTTTGCACACATGTGGCTGGTGTGTGTTTGTTTCTCCAACTTCGGTTGAATCGAGTTTGACTACGGCCGGTCCTTGCTGAAGGTTAAAACAACACACTTGACAAAAAGTCGTTGTGGTTTTGATGCGTAGGTAAGAATGGTTCTTGCTAGAAGCCCGTAGCAGCCACATAAAACTTGCAACAACAAAGTAGAGGACATCTAACTTGTTTTTGCAGGGCTTGTTGTGATGTGATATGGTCAAGACATGATGTGATATAAATTGTTGTATGAGATGATCATGTTTTGTAACACAGTTATCGACAACTGGCAGGAGCCATATGGTTTTCGCTTTATTGTATGAAATGCAATCGCCATGTAAGTGCTTTACTTTATCACTAAGCGGTAGCGATAGTTGTAGAAGTAATAGTTGGCGAGACGACAACAATACTATGATGGAGATCAAGGTGTCAAGCCGGTGACAATGGAGATAATGACGGTGCTTTGAAGATGGTGATCAAAGGCACAAGATGATGATGGCCATATCATGTCACATACTTTGATTGCATGTAATGTTTATCTTTTATGCATCTTATTTTGCTTAGTACGACGGTAGCATTATAAGATGATCCCTCACTAAATTTCAAGGTATAAGTGTTCTCCCTGAGTATGTGCTACCTCTTGAGCATGCATTGGTTTTCCCTTGAAGAGGAAAGGGTGATGCAACAAAGTAGCGTAAGTATTTCCCTCAGTTTTTAGAACCAAGGTATCAATCCAGTAGGAGGCTACAAGCAAATCCCTCGTACCTACACAAACAAATAAGAACCTTGCAACCAACGCGGCCACTTGCAGAAGTGAGATCTGATAGAGATAATAATAACATAAATATTTTTGGTATTTTTATGATATAGACTGGAAAGTAAAGATTGCAAAATAAAATAGATCAGAAACTTATATGATGGAAAATAGACCCGGGGGCCATAGGTTTCACTAGTGGCTTCTCTCAAGATAGCATAAGTATTACGGTGGGTGAACAAATTACTCTTGAGCAATTGATAGAAAAGTGCATAGTTATGAGAATATCTAGGCATGATCATGTATATAGGCATCACGTCCGCGACAAGTAGATCGAAACAATTCTGCATCTACTACTATTACTCCACACATCGACCGCTATCCAGCATGCATCTAGAGTATTAAGTTCATAAGAACAGAATAACGCATTAGGCAAGATGAAATGATGTAGAGGGATAAACTCAAGCAATATGATATAAACCCCATATTTTATCCTCAATGGAAACAATACAATACAATACGTGCCTTGCTGCCCCTGCTGTCACTGGGAAAGGACATCGCAAGATTGAACCCAAAGCTAAGCACTTCTCCCATTGAAAGAAAGATCAATCTAGTAGGCCAAACCAAACTGATAATTCGAAGAGACTTGCAAAGATAACAAATCATACATAAAAGAATTTAGAGGAGATTCAAATATTGTTCATAGATAATCTTGATCATAAACCCACAATTCATCGGATCTCGACAAGCACACCGCGAAAAGAATTACATTGAATAGATCTCCAAGAAGATCGAGGAGAACTTTGTATTGAGAATCAAAGAGAGAGAAGAAGCCATCTAGATAATAACTATGGACCTGAAGGTCTATGGTAAACTATTCACACTTCATCGAAGAGGCTATGGTGTTGATGTAGAAGCCCTCTGTGATCGATTCCCCCTCCGATGGAGCGCCGAAAAAGGCCCCAAGATGGGATCTCACGGGTAAAGAAGGTTGCGGCGGTGGAAATAGGGTTTCGTGGCGCTCGTGGATGTTTTCAGGGTATATGAGTATATATAGGCGAAGGAAGTCAGTCAGGGGGGCCACAAGGGACCCACGAGGGTGGGGGGCGCGCCTCCCTGCCTCATGGCTGCCTCGTTTGTTTCTTGACGTCCACTTCAAGTCTCCTGGATTGCGTTTGTTCCAAAAATAACTCTCTCGAAGGTTTCATTTCAATTGGACTCCGTTTGATATTCCTTTTTCTGGGAAACACTTAAATAGGCAAAAAACAACAATTTGGGCTGGGCCTCTTGTTAACAGGTTAGTCCCAAAAATAATATAAAAGTGCTTCGTAAAGCCCACTAAACATCCAAAACAGGTAATATAACAGAAGGTTTCGGTGGTGGAAATAGGGTTTCGTGGTGCTCCTGGATGTTTTCAGTACGAGTATATATAGGCGAAGGAAGTAAGTCAGGGGAGCCACGAGGGGCCCATGAGGGTGGGGGGCACGCCTACCCCCCGGGGCGCGCCTCCCTGCCTCGTGGCCGCCTTGTTTCTTTCTTGACGTCCACTCCAAGTCTCCTGGATTGCATTTTTTCCAAAAATAACTCTCCCGAAGGTTTCATTCCGTTTGGACTCCGTTTGATATTCCTTTTTCTGTGAAACACTGAAATAGGCATAAAAACAGCAATTTGGGTTGGGCATCTGGTTAATAGGTTAGTCCCAAAAATAATATAAAAGTGCTTAGTAGAGCCCACTAAACATCCAAAACAGGTAATATAACATAAGGTTGCGGCGGTGGAAATAGGGTTTCTGGTGCTCCTGGATGTTTTCAGGGTATATGAGTATATATAGGCGAAGGAAGTCAGTCAGGGGAGCCACAAGGGGCCCACGAGGGTGGGGGGCGCGCCTCCCTGCCTCGTGGCCGCCTTGTTTCTTTCTTGACGTCCACTCCAAGTCTCCTGGATTGTGTTTGTTCCAGAAATAACTCTCCCGAATGTTTCATTCTGTTTGGACTCCGTTTGATATTCCTTTTTCTGCGAAACACTGAAATAGGGAAAAACAACAATTTGGGCTGGGCCTCTGGTTAATAGGTTAGTCCCAAAAATAATATAAAAGTTCTTAGTAAAGCCCATTAAACATCCAAAACAGGTAATATAATAGCATGGAACAATCAAAAATTATAGATACGTTGGAGACGTATCAAGCATCCCCAAGCTTAATTCATGCTCGTCCTCGAGTAGGTAAATGATAAAAACAGAGTTTTTGATGTGGAATTCTACCTAGCATATTTCTCAATGTAATTTTCTTTATTGTGGCATGAATGTTCAGATCCAAAAGATTCAAGATAAAAGTTTAATATTGACATAATAATAGTAATACTTCAAGCATGCTAACCAAGCAGTTTATGTCTTATCAAAATAACATAGCCAAAGAAAGCTTATCCCTACAAAATCATATAGTTTGGCCATGCTTCATTTTCTTCACACAAAATGCTCCCATCATGCACAACCCCGGTTTCAGCCAAGCAATTGGTTCATACTTTTTAACGCACTTCAGCCTTTTCAACCCTCGCGCAATACATGGGCGTAAGCCATGGATATAGAACTATGGGTGGAGTAGAGTATGATGATAGGGATTATGTGAGAAAACAAAAAAGGATAAAGTCTCACATTGACGTGGCTAATCAACGAGCTATGGAGATGCCCATCAATTGATGTTAATATGAGGAGTAGGGATTGCCATGCAACGGATGCACTAGAGCTATAAATGTATGAAAGCTCATCAAAAAGAAACTAAGTGGGTGTGCATCCAACTTGCCTGCTCACGAAGACCTAGGGCATTTTGAGGAAGCCTATCATTGGAATATACAAGCCAAGTTCTTTAATGAAAAATTCCCACTAGTATATGAAAGTGACAACATAGGAGACTCTCTATCATGAAGATCATGGTGCTACTTTGAAGCACAAGTGTGGTAAAAGGATAGTAACATTGTCCCTTCTCTCTTTTTCTCTCATTTTTTTATTTGGGCTTCTTTGGCCTTTTTTTTATTTGGGCTTCTTTGGCCTCTTTTATTTTACATAAAGTCCGGAGTCTCATCCCGACTTGTGGGGGAATCATAGTCTCCATCATCCTTTTCTCACATGGGACAATGCTCTAATAATGGAAATCATCACACTTCTATTTATTTACAACTCAAGAATTACAACTCAATACTTAGGACAAAATATGACTCTATGTGAATGCCTCCGACGGCGTACCGGGATATGCAATGAATCAAGAGCGACATGTATGAAAGAATTATAAAGGTGGCTTTGCCACAAATACGATGTCAACTACATGATCAGGCAAAAGCAATATGACAATGATGGAGCGTGTCATAATAAATGGAATGATGGAAAGTTGCATGGCAATATATCTTGGAATGGCTATGGGAATGATATAATAGGTAGGTATGGTGGCTGTTTTGAGGAAGATATAAGGAGGTTTATGTGTGATAGAGCGTATCGTATCACAGGGTTTGGATGTACGAGCGAAGTTTGCACCAACTCCCAAGGTGAGAAAGGGCAATGCATGGTACCATAGAGGCTAGCAAATTGCGGAAGGGTAAGAGTGTGTATAATCCATGGACTCACATTAGTCATAAAGAACTCATATACTTATTGCAAACGTTTATTAGCCCTCGAAGCAAAGTACTACTACGCATGCTCCTAGGGGAAGGGTTGGTAGGAGTTAACCATCGCACGATCCCGACCTCCACTCATAAGGAAGGCAATCAAAGAACACCCCATGCTTCAAATTTGTCACACAACGTTCACCATACGTGCATGCTACGGGACTTGCCAACTTTAACACAAGTATTTATCAATTTCACAATTACTCAACTATCATGACTCTAGCATTACCACCTTTATATCTCAAAACAATTATCAAGTATAAAATTTATCATAGTATTTAATGCACTATATATGATAGTTTTTATTATACCTAACTTGGATGCCCATCATATTAGGACTAATTTTATAACCAAAGCAAATACCATGCTATTCTAAAGGACTCTCAAAATAATATAAGTGAAGCATGATAGATCAATAATTTCTATAAAATAAAATCACTGCCGTGCCCTAAAAAGATATAAGTGAAGTACTAGAGCAAAACTGTCTAGCCCAAAAGATATAAGTGAAGCACATAGAGTATTCTAATAAATTCGGATTCATGTGTGTATCTTCAAAAGGTGTGTACAGCAAGTATGATTGTGGTAAACTAAAAGGCAAAGACTCAAATCATACAAGACGCTCCAAGCAAAACACATATCATGTGGTGAATAAAAATATAGCATCAAGTAAAGTTACCGATGGACGAACACGAAAGAGGGGATGCCTTCCGGGGAATCCCCAAGCTTAGGCTTTTGGTTGTCCTTGAATTTTAACTTGGGGTGCCTTGGTCATCCAAGAGCTTAGGCTCTTGCCACTCCTTATTCCATAATCCATCAAATCTTTACCCAAAACTTGAAAACTTCACAATACAAAACTCAACAGAAAATCTCATGAGCTCCGTTAGTGCAAGAAAACAAACCACCACTTTAAGGTACTATAATGAACTCATTATTTATTGGTCTTAAACCTACTGTATTCGAACTTCTCTATGGTTCGTACCCCCCGATACTAGCCATAGATTCATCAAAATAAGCAAACAACACACGAAAAACAGAATATGTCAAAAACAGAACAGTCTGTAGTAATCTGTAACTTCCAAATACTTCTGTAACTCCAAAAATTCTTAAATAAATTCGTGGACGTGAGTAATTTGTCTATTAATAATCTGAAAAATAATCAACTAAAAACACTCTCCGGTAAATAATGGCAGCTAATCTCGTGAGCGCTAACGTTTCTGTTTTTTACAGCAAGATCATAAAGACTTCACCCAAGTCTTCCCAAAGGTTCTACTTGGAACAAACACTAATTAAAACATAAAACTACATCTAACCATAGGCTAGATGAATTATTTATTGAATAACAGCAAGGAAAAATATTCGGTTGTCTCCCAACAAGCGCTTTTCTTTAAAGCCTTTTAGTTAGGCATTGATAATTTTAATGATGCTCACATGAAAGACAAGAATTGAAGCGCAAAGAGAGCATCATGAAACACGTGACAAACACATCTAAGTCTAACATACTTCTTATGCATAGGCATATTATACGCAAACAAATTTGCAAGGCAAGCAAAAACTATCATATGCAAGGAAGAAGAAAGAGACGATAGCAATCTCAACATGACGAGAGGTAATTTAGTAAGATAAAAATTTCTACGACCACATTTTCCTCTCTCATAATAATTACATGCAGGATCATAGGAAAATTCAACAAAATAGCTATCACATAACATATTCTCAACACGATCCACATGCATGTGAAGTTGACACTCTTCCAAAATAGTGGGATTATCATTAACTAAAGTCATGACCTCTCCAAACCCACTTTTATCAAAAATACCATAAGATTGAACATTCTCCAAATATGTGGGATCTAAAGTTGATACTCTTCCAAACCCACTTTCAATATTATTGCAAACACTATTATCAATCTCATATTCATCATGGGGCTTAAATAAATTTTCAAGATCATAAGAAGAGTCACCCCAATCATGATCATTGCAACAAGTAGTAGACATAGCAAAACTAGCATCCCCAAGCTTAGGGTTTTGGATATTATTAGCATAATTGACATCAAGAGAATTTAAAATAAAATCATTGCAATCATGATTTTTATTCAAGGAGCTATCGTGAATCTCTTCATAAATTCTTCATCACAATTTTCAGATTCACGAATTTCAAGAAAAACCTCATAAAGATAACCTAGTGCACTCAAATCACTAGAAATTGGTTCACCATAATTGGATCTCTTAAGAAGATTAGCAAGCGGATGTGGATCCATAGATCTTATGTTCTCTATTTAGCAATAAATACACAACTATTCCAACCAAACGAGCAAACGAGGCAAGTAAGACATCAAGGCAAACGAAAAATCGAATGAAAAAATGGCGAATAAAACGGCAAGGGTGAAGTGGGGGAGAGGAAAACGGGAGGCAAATGGCAAATAATGTAATGCGAGGGATAAGAGTTTGTGATGGGTACTTGGTATGTCTTGACTTGTGCGTAGACTCCCCGAGAATGACGCCATAAATCCTTCTTGCTACCTCTTGAGCATGTGTTGGTTTTCCCTTGAAGAGGAAAGGGTGATGCAGCAAAGTAGCGTAAGTATTTCCCTCAGTTTTGAGAACCAAGGTATCAATCCAGTAGGAGGCTACACGCAAATCCCTCGTACCTACACAAACAAATAAGAACCTTGCAACCAACGTGATAAAGGGGTTGTCAATCCCTTCACGGCCACTTGCAAAAGTGAGATCTGATAGAGATAATAATAAGACAAATATTTTTGGTATTTTTATGATACAGATTGGAAAGTAAAGATTGCAAAATAAAATAGATCGGAAACTGATAACCCGCAAGTATACGGGATAGTTGTAGCCTCTTTCGATAAGTAAGAGTGTCGAACCCAACGAGGAGCTAAAGGTAGAACAAATACTCTCTCAAGTCCTATCGGCCACTGATACGACTCTACGCACGCTTGACGTTCGCTTTACCTAGAACAAGTATGAAACTAGAAGTACTTTGAAGGTGTTGTTGCATAGGTTTGCAAGATAATAAAGAACACGTAAATAAAAAGTAGGGGCTGTTTAGATAAAGAAGCAATAAAGTAAATATAGCGAGTATGGAAAAGTGGTGGTAGGAGTTGTGAAATTGTCCCTAAGCAATTGACTATGTTACTAGACCGGTAATCACTATTGCAATTCTATTTGAGGGAGAGGCATAAGCTAACATACTTTCTCTACTTGGATCATATGCACTTATGATTGGAACTCTAGCAAGCATCCGCAACTACTAAAGATTCATTAAGGTAAAACCCAACCATAGCATTAAAGTATCAAGTCCCCTTTATCCCATACGCAAACAACCTACTTACTCGGGTCTGTGCTTCTGTCACTCACGCCACCCCCCATAAGCAAATCATAAACATATTGCAAACCCTATAGCGGGAATTCCTCATGCTTGCGCGACACGGAGGGCATAATAGGACAGCACCAATAATAAAACATGCAACTCAAACCAATCATAGCAATTCATCAATCACCAATAGGACAACAAAAATCTACTCAGACATCATAGGATGGCAACACATCATTGGATAATAATATGAAGCATAAAGCACCATGTTCAAGTAGAGGGTACAGAGGGTTGTTGGAGACTGGACCGCTGAATATAGATGGGGGAAGGTGATGGAGATGTTGGTGAAGATGATGGAGGTGTTGGTGAAGATCGCTGTGATGATGATGGCCCCCGGCGGCGTTCCGGCGCCACCAGAAGCAAGGGGGAGAGAGTCCCCCATCTTCTTCTTCTTCCTTGACCTCCTCCCTAGATGGGAGAAGGGTTTCCCCTTTGGTACTTGGCTCCCATGGCTTGGGAGGGGCGAGAGCCCCTCCGATATTGGATCTATCTCTCTGTTTCCGCGTTCTCAGATTCTGCCCCTTCACCGTTTCCTTTATATCTGGAGATCCATAACTCCGATTGGGGTGAATCTTTCGCCCAGATTTTTCTCGTAAATTAGCTTTCTTGCGGAAAAACAAGAGCGTCAACCGCCTTACGGGGGGCCCAGGAGAGTCTAGGGGGCGCCTGCCTCCTTGGGGCACACCCCTATCTCCTGGCCCCCTCGGGCACCGTCTCGCGTTGATTTTACTTCCCAAAAATCGTAAATATTCCAAAATAATTCTCCGTCCATTTTTATCCCATTTGGACTCCGTTTGATATGGGTTTTCTGCGAAACATAAAACATGCAACAAACAGGAACTGACACTGGGCACTGAGTCAATATGTTAGTCCCAAAAATAGTATATATAATATTGGCATGGAACAATCAAAAATTGTAGATACGACGAAGACGTATCAGCATCTCCAAGCTTAATTCCTGCTCGTCCTCGAGTAGGTAAATGATAAAAAAAGATAATTGTTGATGTGGAATGCTACCTAGCATAATCTTGATCAAATGTCCAATCATGGCATGAATAGTAAGACACGAGTGATTCAAGGCAATAGTCTATCATTTGACATAAAAACAATAATACTTCAAGCATACCAACCAAGAAATTATGTCTTATCAAATAACATAGCCAAGGAAAGCTCATCCCTACAAAATCATATAGTCTGGCTATGCTCCATCTTCATCACACAAAGCATTCAAATCATGCACAACCCCGATGACGAGCCAAGCAATTGGTCCATACTTTTTAACGCGCTTCAGCTTTTCAACTCTTACGCAATACATGAGCGCAAGCCATGGACATAGCACTATGGTGGTATAGAATATGATGGTGGAGGTTTATGTGGAGAAGACAAAAAGGGAGAAAGTCTCACATCGACACAGCTAATCAACGGGCTATGGAGATGCCCATCAATTGATGCCAATGCGAGGAGTAGGGATTGCCATGCAACGGATGCACTAAGAGCTATAAGTGTATGAAAGCTCAAACTGGAAACTAAGTGGGTGTGCATCCAACTTGCTTGCTCATGAAGACCTCGGGCGTTTGAGGAAGCCCATCATCGGAATATACAAGCCAAGTTCTATAATGAAAATTCCCACTAGTATATGAAAGTGAAAGCATAGGAGACTCTCTCCATGAAGAACATGTTGCTATTTGAAGCACAAGTGTGGTAAAAGGATAGTAACATTGCCCCTTATCTCTTTTTCTCTCATTTTTTTATTTGGGCTTCTTTGGCCTTTTTTTATTTGGGCTTCTTTGGCCTCTTTTATTTTTCATAAAGTCCAGACTCTCATCCCGACTTGTGGGGGAATCATAGTCTCCATCATCCTTTCCTCACTGGGGCAATGCTCTAATAATGATGATCATCACACTTTTATTTACTTACAACTCAATATCTAGAACAAAGATATGACTCTATATGAATGCCTCCGGCGATGTACCGGGATGTGCAATGATCTAGCGTAGCAATGACATCAAAACGGACAAGCCATGAAAACATCATGCCAACTATCTTATGATCATGCAAAGAAATATGACAATGAATGCTCAAGTCATGTATATGATGATGATGGAAGTTGCATGACAATATATCTCAGAATGGCTATGGAAATGCCATAATAGGTAGGTATGGTGGCTGTTTTGAGAAAGATATAATGAGGCTTATGTGTGATAGAGCGTATCATATCACGAGGTTTGGATGCACCGGCGAAGTTTGCACCAACTCTCTAGGTGAGAAAGGGCAATGCACGGTACCGAAGAGGCTAGAAATGGTGGAAGGGTGAGAGTGTGTATAATCCATGGACTCAACATTAGTCATAAAGAACTCATATACTTATTGCAAAAATCTACAAGCCATTGAAAACAAAGTACCACGTGCATGCTCCTTGGGGGATAGATTGGTAGGAAAATACCATCGCTCGTCCCCGACTGCCACTCATAAGGATAGCAATCAAAGAACACCTCATGCTCCAACTTCGTTACATAATAGTTCACCACACGTGCATGCTATGGGACTTGCAAACCTCAACACAAGTATTTCTCAATTTCACAATTACTCAACTAGCACGACTCTAATATCACCACCTTTATATTGCAAAACTATTGCAAGGAATCAAACATATCATATTCAGCGATCTACAAGTTTTATGTAGGATTTTATGACTAACCATGTGAATGACCAATTCCTGTCATCTCTCTAAATAGATATAAGTGAAGCAAAAGAGTTTAATTATTTCTAAAAAAGATATGCCCACGCTCTAACAAATATAAGTGAAGCAAAAGAGCATTCCACAAATGGCGGTTCTCTATGTGAAGAGAAACAGGCAATCCGAACTTCAAAAGATATAAGTGAAGCACGTGAAGCATTCTATAAAGCCATACTCAAAAGATATAAGTGAAGTGCAATGAGCATTCTATAAATTAACCAAGGACTATCTCATACCAGCATGGTGCATAAAATAAAAATGAAAACTAAATGCAAAAGACGCTCCAAGACTTGCACATATCGCACGAACGAAACGAATACGAAAACATACCGATACTTGTTGAAGAAAGAGGGGATGCCTTCCGGGGCATCCCCAAGCTTAGACGCTTGAGTATCCTTGAATATTTACTTGGGGTTCCTTGGGAATCCCCAAGCTTGAGCTCTTGCCTCTCTTCCTTTTCCTCATATCGAGACCTCCTCGTTTAGACACTTCATCCACACAAAACTTCAACAGAAAACTCGGTAAGATCCGTTAGTATAATAAAGCAAATCACCACTCTAAGTACTGTTACAAACCAATTCATATTTTGTATTTGCATTTTGTATACTGTAATATAACTTTTCCATGGCTTAATCCACTGATATAAATTGATAGATTCATCAAAACAAGCAAACTATGCATCAAAAACAGAATCTGTCAAAAACAGAACAGTCTGTAGCAATCTGAACATCCACCATACTTCTAGTACCCCAAACATTCTACCAAAATTAGGAAAAATAAACAAGTTGTATATCAAGACATTGCAAAATAAATCAGAACCAATTGACGTTTCAGTTAAAAATGTAAAATCGCGCACTACAGCCAAACTTTCTGTCCTGCACCGTACAAACCAACAAGCATTGTAAACATCCTAAAGGCAAACATTAGCACATTATTTTTATAATACAATGGAATTGTACAAGGGGATAATTATTTTTGATGAAAAGTTTCTTTAATTAAGATTCACAAAGTTTCCGTGAGCATGAACAAAGTTCATGGAGCTCTCCCACTTCAACAATGCTTGTCTCTCTCACTTTCACTTTCCTTTTTGAAAAGTTTTCGGTTCCCCTCTTTATTTTTTTGTTTTTAAACTATATAAAAGCACTCAACAGAAACAAACGACTCTCTAAAACTTCCGGGTTGTCTCCCTGGCAGCGCTTTCTTTAAAACCATTAAGCTAGGCATTTAGTGCTCAAATAATGGATCCACCCGGATCCCAAGGTATATCAAAGCCAATTTTAATTAACAATGATTTGTAATTTAGTAGTGAGCACAAAGTAACATATATCTTGCAACAATGAAGTCTAACTCTCTTCCTATGCATCGTCATGTCATAAAAGAACAATTCATGCACACCAAGTAAAGGCCAATGCATAGTATAAGCAGTTTCCTGCAATTCTATCATGTTGGAAACATAGAGAGGTGGAGATATAGTTCCTCTCTCATAATAATTGCAAGTAGGAGCAACAAGCACATGCATATTATATCTATCAAAATCATCATGTGCAATGGTAAAAGGCAACCCATCAATATAATCCTTACTAAGCGCAAACTTCTCCGATATAGTGTAGTCGGGAGAATTCAAAAAGATAAAAGGACTATCATGCGTGGGTGCAATAGCAACAATTTCATGTTTAACATAAGGAACTATAGCAAGTTCATCTCCATAAGCATAATTCATATTGGCATCTTGGCCACAAGCATAGCAAGCATCATCAAAAAGGGATATTTCAAGAGAATCAACGAGATCATAGCAATCATCATAGCAATCATCCTTTGGTAAGCACGAAGGGGAATTAAACAATGTATGAGTTGAAGAGTTACTCTCATTAGAAGGTGGGCACGGGTGATCAATCCGCTCTTCCTCCGTTTGTTCTTCGCTCTCCTCATCATCTTATTCATCCAATGAGCTCACAGTTTCATCAATTTCTTCTTCCATAGCTTCCAGCAAAATATTTATCTCTTCTTGGACAGCGGAGACTTTCTCAATAAATGCATTAATATACTAATTGTATTCATAATTTTCATAGCAATATCTAAGTATAGCAAGATTTTCAGGCCTTTAAACTGAATCATCAAAATCGTCAAACGCTTTAAACATAGATTCAACCTCATAAGCACCCATAAAAGCAACAAATTCTTCTATTTGTTCCACATCATAGTAATCATAGATACCATTAGCATAAGAAGCTAAGGTTTCATTATCATTGCATTTGCATGAAAAGGGAAGGTGTGGAGCCTTCATCCTAGAGCAACAAGTATAATAATGTATCAGGCATAGTTGACGAGCATACCAACGCAACATAGAAATTTGATCCCATAATAATTTCCCTTTTTGTGTCAAGCGATAATCCCTAAAGTATTCATGTTGATCCAACGTGTCTCCCATTATAAAGTTGAATGGGGTTTTCTCAGGATTATCAAAGTAGTACATAATATCTTTCACATAACGAGCATCGAGGGTTTTAGGAGGTTCCCCATCTCCATGAGTAGCATCTACACCTAATTTTTTTGGTATTTCGTGTTCCATATCCATAACTAAAGATAGAGAACAACTAAGAACAACAAATAAAAATTACTTAGTGATAAAGCAAACAAGCACACACGAGAATATTCACCCCACGCTATGACTCCTCGGCAATGGCGGCAGAAAAAGGTCTTGATAACCCGCAAGTATACGGGATAGTTGTAGCCTCTTTCGATAAGTAAGACTGTCGAACCCAACGAGGAGCTAAAGGTAGAACAAATACTCTCTCAAGTCCTATCGGCCACTGATACGACTCTACGCACGCCTGACGTTTGCTTTACCTTGAAAAAGTATGAAACTAGAAGTACTTTGAAGGTGTTGTTGGATAGGTTTGCAAGATAATAAAGAACACGTAAATAAAAAGTAGGGGCTGTTTAGATAAAGAAGCAATAAAGTAAATATAGCGAGTATGGAAAAGTGGTGGTAGGAGTTGTGAAATTGTCCCTAAGCAATTGACTATGTTACTAGACCAGTAATCACTTGCAATTCTATTTGAGGGAGATGCATAAGCTAACTTACTTTCTCTACTTGGATCATATGCACTTATGATTGGAACTCTAGCAAGCATCCGCAACTACTAAAGATTCATTAAGGTAAAACCCAACCATAGCATTAAAGTATCAAGTCCCCTTTATCCCATACGCAAACAACCTACTTACTCGGGTCTGTGCTTCTGTCACTCACGCCACCCACCATAAGCAAATCATAAACCTATTGCAAACCCTACAGCAGGAATCCCTCATGCTTGCGCGACATGGTGAGCACAATTAAGGATGGCAATTTTATCCATGGACATGGATATCCATGGATATCCAACCCAAACGGATAGGGTTTGGATATGCTTTTCTGTCCATGGGCAGCGCCCAAACCCGACCCAATTGCTCGTGGGTAGGGCATGGATATAATCTTGTATCTGTGGGTATATCCAAACCCGACCCGATAGTATGACTTAATGGGCAAAAAGCGACTATCCCTACCCCACAGTTACAAGACTCAGTGCAATTTTACACTTCATTATCCAAAACATGCAAAAGAAATTACACAATCCCCATCATAACTTTTATTAGTTGACATTCAATACCCTCTGTAACATACCCCAATGCCCTTCCCTTATTTTTATCTCCTTGTTAACTGACTCGTCATTCTCATCTGTTAGAAAAATACTAAATGATATTATGTTGTTAGTGGAGGTTGATTTACCATAAGTGAAGCCTAGCATGCCCTTAAGTGAAGAATGGAAGAGCTTATGTTAACATTGTGTTATGTCTTATTTATATGTCTAGAGAGGACCCAATAGATATCTAGTGGGTATGGATATCCATCGGATTTGGGCATGGACACAATTTTTCACCTGTGGATTTTTTCATGGGCGGGCAAAGACTGTCTTCATGGATATGGATATGGATTTGATATTGTTCAACCTGATCCAAACCCGGCCCATTGCCATCCTTAGGCACAATAGGACATCACCAATAATAAAACATGCAACTCAAACCAATCATAGCAATTCATCAATCACCGATAGGACAATGAAAATCTACTCAGACATCATAGGATGGCAACACATCATTGGATAATAATATGAAGCATAAAGCACCATGTTCAAGTAGAGGGTACAACGGGTTGCGGGAGAGTCGACCACTGAATATATATGGGGGAAGGTGATGGAGATGTTGGTGAAGATGATGGAGGTGTTGGTGAAGATCACGGTGATGATGATGGCCCGTGGCAACGTTCTTCTTCTTCTTCCTTGACCTACTCCCTAGATTGGAGAAGGGTTTCCCCTCTGGTCCTTGGCTCCCATGGCTTGGGAGGGGCGAGAGCCCCTCCGAGATTGGATCTATCTCTCTGTTTCTGCGTTCTCAGATTCTGCCCCTTCACCGTTTCCTTTATATCTGGAGATCCATAACTCCGATTGGGGTGAATCTTTCGCCCAGATTTTTCTCGTAAAATTAGCTTTCTTACGGCAAAAGAAGAGCGTCAACCGCCTTACGGGGGGCCCAGGAGAGTCCAGGGCTCGCCTGCCTCCTTGGGGCGCGCCCCTATCTCCTGGCCCCCTCGGGCACCGTCTCGCGTTGATTTTACTTCCCAAAAATCATAAATATTCCAAAATAATTCTCCGTCCGTTTTTATCCCGTTTGGACTCTGTTTGATATGGGTTTTCTGCGAAACATAAAACATGCAACAAACAGGAACTGACACTGGGCACTGAATCAATTTGTTAGTCCCAAAAATAGTATAAAAAGTTGTCAAAAGTATATGAAAGTTGAATAATATTGGCATGGAACAATCAAAAATTATAGATACGACGGAGACGTATCAGAAACTTATATGATGGAAAATAGACCCGGGGGCCATAGGTTTCACTAGTGGCTTCTCTCAAGATAGCATAAGTATTACGGTGGGTGAACAAATTACTGTCGAGCAATTGATAGAAAAGTTCACAGTTATGAGAATATCTAGGCATGATCATGTATATGGGCATCACGTCCGCGGCAAGTAGATCGAAATGATTCTGCATCTACTACTACTACTCCACACATCGACCTCTATCCAGCATGCATCTAGAGTATTAAGTTCATAAGAACAGAGTAACGCATTAGGCAAGATGACATGATGTAGAGGGATAAACTCAAGCAATATGATATAAACCCCATCTTTTTATCCTTGATGGAAACAATACAATACGTGCGTTGCTGCCCCTGCTGTCACTGGGAAAGGACATCGCAAGATTGAACCCAAAGCTAAGCACTTCTCCCATTGCAAGAAAGATCAATCTAGTAGGCCAAACCAAACTGATAATTCGAAGAGACTTGCAAATATAACAAATCATACATAAAACAATTTAGAGGAGATTCAAATATTGTTCATAGATAATATTGCTCACAAACCCACAATTCATCGAATCTCAACAAACACACCACAAAAAGAGTTACATCGAATAGATCTCTAAGAAGATCGAGGAGAACTTTGTATTGAGAATCAAAGAGAGAGAAGAAGCCATCTACCTAATAACTATGGACACGGAGCTCTGTGGTAAACTACTCACACTTCATCGGAGAGGCTATGGTGTTGATGTAGAAGCCCTCCATGATCGATTCCGCCTCCGGTGGAGCACCGGAAAAGGCCCCAAGATGGGATCTCACGGGTACAGAAGGTTGCGGCGATGGAAATAGGGTTTTGTGGTGCTCCTGGATGTTTTCAGGGTATATGAGTATATATAGGCAAAGGAAGTCGGTCAAGGGAGCCACGACGGGCCGACGAGGGTGGGAAGCGCGCCTACCCCACTGGGGCGCACCTCCCTGCCTCATGGCCACCTCGTTTCTTTCTTGACGTCCACTCAAAGTTTCCTGGATTGCGTTTGTTCCAAAAATAACTCTCTCGAAGGTTTCATCCGTTTGGAATCCGTTTGATATTCCTTTTCTGCGAAACACTCAAATAGGCAAAAAACAACAATTTGGGCTGGGCCTCCGGTTAATAGGTTAGTGCCAAAAATAATAAAAAAGTGCTTAGTAAAGCCCATTAAACATCCAAAACAGGTAATATAATAGCATGGAACAATAAACAGTTATTGATACGTTGGAGACGTATCAGTATGCACCGTTGCTATAGTTCATCGGGCCGAGACACCACGTGATGATCGGGTTTGATAAGCTCTAAGTTCACATACAACGGGTGTCGGTGTCAAAACCGGTGGATCTCGGGTAGGGGGTCCCGAACTGTGCGTCTAAGTCTAATGGTAACAGGAGGCGAGGGACACGATGTTTACCCAGGTTCGGGCCCTCTCGGTGGAGGTAATACCCTACTTCCTACTTGATTGATCATGATGATATGAGTATTACAAGAGTTGATATACCACGAGATCGTAGAGGCTAAACCCTAGAAGCTAGCCTATGATTATGATTGTTGTTGTCCTACGGACTAATCCCTCCGGTTTATATAGACACCGGAGGGGGTTAGGGTTACACAGAGTCGGTTATAGAGAGGAGATCTACATATCCGAATCGCCAAGCTTGCCTTCCACGCAAAGGAGAGTCCCATCTGGACACAGGACGAAGTCTTCAGTCTTGTATCTTCATAGTACAGCAGTCCAACCAAAGTGTATAGTCCGGCTATCTGAATACCCCCTAATCCAGGACTCCCGCAGTAGCCCCTGAACCAGGCTTCAATGACGATGAGTCCGGCGCGCAGATTGTCTTTGGCATTGCAAGGCGGGTTCCTCCTCCAAATACTCCATAGAAGATTTTGAACATGAGAGTCATGTCCGGCTCTGCAAAACAAATTCCACATACCACCGCAGAGAGATCAATATCCCACAAATCTAATCTGCTGGCAACTTTCTTCGTAGCGTGACATCACGCCACGGCCCGGTCACTATTCGAACCATTTTCCACAACCAGCTACTGCACATATTGCAAGGTAGTTTCCTTGGCACATCTTGTCTAAGCAGAGATCGTGTCCCCTTATTGCGGGATTCTAATCAATACGGGCATGGGTAACCCAACCGCACCATCAACCGTGGCGCTTGGGGAATAAGCGATTTTAACGGGCAAGAGGGGAGGCACACAGTTCCTACCGCCTTTATAAAGAGATAAGGATTCCCCTTTTTTACCCATGCCTTCTTCCTCCTTTGCTCATCCATTCTCGTACTCTAGAGCTCCAGCGCCCAAGTTCTCACCTTCTCCGCAAAGCCATCCCAGACATGTCCGGAGTGGGAGGCAAGTGGATGGCCTCCTCCGTTATGGAGGAGGACATTACGAAGCTTCAGGAGGCCGGATACTTGACCACAGACATCGCGCATCGGCTCCCGGACGAATGGCAAATCATCCCCACTCCGGAACCCCACGAGAGGGTTGTATTTCTCCCCCACTTTGTCCGTGGACTGGGATTTCCCCTCCACCCATTTGTCCACGGGCTCATGTTTTACTATGGGCTAGATTTTCATGATCTGGCCCCAAATTTCGTCCTCAACATCTCGGCGTTTATCGTCGTGTGCGAGGCCTTCCTCCGCATCAAGCCCCACTTTGGACTGTGGCTAAAGATCTTCAACGTGAAGCCGAAGATAGTGGGCGGCCAGCAAGCGGAGTGCGGAGGCGCCATGGTGGGCAAAGTGCCCAACGTTACCTGGCTCGAAGGCTCCTACGTGGAGACCGTGAAGGGGTGGCAATCGGGGTGGTTCTACATCACCGAGCCGTGCGACGCCAACTAGGCGGCGGCCCCCGAATTCTGATCTGGCATCCCCATGAGGCTCACCTCCTGGGAAAAGAAGGGTTTAGCCTGGGGTGCACCTGCAGAGCTGACCGGACTCCAGAACTGTATCAAAAATATGATAGGCAAGAAGATCAAGCTTGTCAACGTGGTCCAGGTCATGCTCTTCCGCCGGATCCTCCCGTGTAAAAGACGGGCATTCAATATGTGGGAGTTCGATTCGGCCAAACACCAGATGCTGCGAGAGCTTTTCAACATGATGCACAAAGACGTCTGGAAGGTGCTGTTCAAGGCCGCCAAAGTACCTCCTCCCACTACCAAGGACCGTGGACTCAGCACAAAGCACCCCACCAATCCGGCAAGTTCTCTAAATATAACAAAATGTGCCTTTCCCAGTATGTTCATGGGAGGATTTTAAGTCACCATGCTGATTTAAACAGGACTATGTGGCGATAGCGGAGCAGATTGACTGTCCGGCTCCGCTACCTGAAGATCCAGCCATCGCTCTCCTAACGGAGATGCTGGTTCCGGCGCCTTACAAGGTGCCGGAGAAGAAGGCCAAGAAGAAGCCCACGGGGACCAGGAAAGGTCTCCGGCGCAAGGCTGCATCGGACACATCGTCCGAAGACGCCGAGGCGCACTCCCCCAACGAAGACAAGGAGGAGGAAGAGGAAATTCCTCCCCCAACCAGGGAGGAGAAGAAAAGGAAGGCCGCCCCATCGGGGGAGGCCGAAGGGTCCAAGAAGGAAAGGACCCTCCCTCCGGACCAATCCACAACAGCCGCCTACAGCGATGAGGAGTGGTTGCCCAGGGACAAGCCCCGAGCGAAGTCATAAGTATCCGGACATTGTCATGCTTCCGGTATGTTTTGTTTTATTTCTCCTTATCATGTAAAATATGATCGTGTAGTCTGTCCAAAGCCCACATCGATGTATCCTCCTCGGATGGGTCTTTGAGTCAATCGGAGATGAGCAGCTATTCGCTCCCGGCGGCCACCTCCCCCCGGCCCGCGGACGACACTGAGGTGTTGTCCCAGAGGATACCGGAGCAGAGGGAGATGGTTCTGGAGATGCCCCAAGGCGAAATCCCAGACACCAGGCTCATGGGGGAAAATACCCCCACGGATCTTGACGACGGGGGCCGCAGCAAGTCCGGCTCCCAGCCGAATACTATGCGGGAACCTCGAATGGTTCCAGATTCAGGTAGGTAGCCCCTCGCTAAGGAGGGTGAGCTGCCTGTTATGATGACCTCTGTCCAACTAGAGGCATCAGACAATTTGCTGGAAGCGCTTCACGGCGCTTCCATTGACGAAGAACACCGTACTCTTATGAGTATGGTGATTGAGAAGGTTCAGTCCACCAAAAGCGGATTAACCGAAGCCTGTGCCAGCCTTTTAACCGGCTTTGAGGTAAGTAATCACATTACTAGGAAATATCATAGCATAGATAGTAGCCCCTGACACTCTGTTTGGTGTTCGGAAAGAAAGGCCGAACAGAGGATCATACAACATCCACATGAGTCTAATCATATTATGTGTATGTGAATAAGCAGGCGTTGCTGCTGGCTGCTGCCGCCCGTACTGCGGAGGTCTCCGGACTGAAGCGGGACCTGGGGCGGGCCGAGGAAGAGCTCGGCCTCGTGAAGAGGCAGCTCGAGGAGAATAGAGGTAAGTACTACCCCGTCTATGTGTTTATATAAAGGAAAACCATTGATGCTAATAGTAGCATTATGAATTTTAGTAGGGGCCACGACCAAAGTGGCGGCCCTAAAGAAAGCGCTGTCCGAGGCCGAAGACAAGGTGGCCAAGGAGTGCACCGAGCGCAAAAAGTAGGAGGCTTGGGTAAATGAGGTCCAGCAAGAGCTCCAGGACTTCGTCAAAAAATTCGAGTCCTTGGAGCGTGACTCCAAGACGTAGGAGTCCGAGCTTGCGAAGGCCCTCCAGAGCGTGCAGGACACCAAGGCCGAAGCCCAAAAGGCCCTCCAGGAGATCCAGGCGGCCAAGAAGATAGCGGCGGGTAGGGCATTCATTATGCAAAGCAAGCATGTTTTACTTACCCGAATTCGGAGCTCTCCAGGGGCGTTCGTAGATCTGCCGCGCAGCATATCGGATGCTGCGGCGTTCTACCATGTTGAGGAGGGGAGCTCGACGGAGAAGCAGTTCTGGTCCCAGTATGTTGGGACCGAACATACGATGCCCTTGAGTGACCAGCTGAAGCAACTGGTCAAACTACACAAGGTGGCCGAACTAGCCATGAAGGACCTTATAGTCCGGCTGTGGCCTAGCGAGCCCCTGCGTGTAGCTACTTCAGCCTTGTAAAACAGATGGTCAATGCATGTGCGCGGCTTGAAGTCATTAAGCGGTCCGTCTGCATTGAAGGTGCCCACAGGGCCTTTGCCCGTGCGAAAGTGCACTAGGCGAAGATGGACGCCAAGAAGCTGGTGACGGAGGGGCCGCTGAAGGGCAAGGAGCACCGTCGCCCCGAGCAGTATTATGAGGGTGTCCTGAAGGGTGCCCGCCTTGTGGCGGATGAGTGTGCTAAGGATGTAATATTTGAATGAATGTACTCATGTCATCCTTGTAATATGAAAAACGAGTTCATATGTGCTATATAATGCTTGTTGATTTAATATATTACCTTCTATGTGGCCGTTTATAAAATCTAAGAGTTGGCCAGTCATCGGCTTCTGCCCTCATGTAGCTAGTACCGGGGTGTTCGGGATAAATCTAAACACTGTTTATCCAAATTTTTGGTCCTTTAAGGAGGTGTTTAGCGCAGCGAACAAGGCAATCGGACTATACAGCTTTATCACTCTCACTTAGCCATAGAAGTCAACAATTTTAAATTTCGGCGAAGCCCCTAGTATTCGGAAGGCCGAACTTGGGGCGCTATGCATGCCTAAATCGGACAAGGCCGATTCCTCGCCCGAAGCGGAAAAAATCTTTAAGTATTTGAGACCTCTCGAACAGCGACCAGCTCTTGCCGCATCATGACAGTCAGTTTTCAGCTTTCTCTACTAAGGTGCTCGTCCGGAAGAACCGGGACACAATCGCAGTAGTTCTCCCTGCACTACCTTAGCCGATATAGCGGAACGTAAGGTACCAAAACATAGGAGCCGGGCAAACCCAACTATTGAACCAAGACATGATTCGGAGCTGATGCATACAATGTTATAAGTTCGGGGTGCCGCACTGTCGAAAGTGTTCGGACTTTTCTTGCCGTGTTATGAGGTACACTGAAGCCCCTGGCGAACTGATCGTACCAAGGTGTACAAATGCAATTTGTGGTGAATAAACAGTCAAGGGAAAATATGAAGAAAATGTAATAATAAGATGCCGCTATATTTTTTTCCATTGTTATTCAAATAATACGTCAAAGCGTATGTATACAAGTAGTGTGATGAACAAAATAGGACTATTTGACATGTCCTAGCCAAGTATAAGCTGCGTGTGGGTATAAAAACAGGTATAACGATCGTTATCAGGGACCACCTGGGTTTTCCCTTATACGTCAAAGCTTCTTACCTCCTTGGTTTTTCCCTCCCGTGATGAGTCCGATATCCGACTATCTGAAAGGGCTTCCAGAAAATTGAGTCCTGAAAGAAAGAAAATGATGAAGGAATACGGGTCCTGGGGCGGTTGAACCGCATTGTGGATCGTGTCGTAGTCGTGCCTCTGCCTGTGCCCATGGTATTTTTAGTGCGTAATTATGTACACGCGACACAAATTTCACCGCTTGACTGGAACTAGGACGAAGGCCAAATTGCTAGTCGATCTCTAGACATGCCGGATAATCCTGTTGCGGGGTACTCTGGACTCGCTTGACGGTGTCCGGGTTCTTCATCGCCGAATTGGATGTTTGCCTAAGAAGGCTGCTTTGTACTTCTGCCGCGAGGGCTGCAGTGTGCTCCTCCGTATGGAGCGAGCGCTATGTGTTTCCATTAACTGTTATAACCCCGTGAGGTCCTGGCATCTTGAGCTTGAGGTATGCGTAGTGCAGTACCGCATTGAATCGAGCGAATGCGGTTCGTCCTAGTAGGGTATGATAACCACTACGGAAGGGCACGATATTGAAGATTAACTCCTCGCTTCGGAAGTTGTCCGGAGATCCGAAGACTACTTCCAGTGTGATTGAGCCCGTACAACAGGCCTCTACACCTGGTATTACACCTTTAAAGGTGGTTTTGGTGGGTTTGATCCTTGAGGGATCGATGCCCATTTTATGCACTGTATCCTAATAAAGCAGGTTCAGGCTGCTGCCACCGTCCATAAGGACTCGTGTGAGGTGGAATCAGTCAATGATTGGATCAAGGACCAATGCGGCAGAACCGCCATGACAGATACTCGTAGGATGGTCCCTGCAATTGAAAGTGATCGGACAAGAAGACCATGGGTTGAATTTTGGGGCGACTGGCTCCATCGCATAGACGTCCCGTAGTGCACACTTCCGTTCCCATTTGGGAATATGGGTTGTGTATATCATGTTCACGGTTTTCACCTACGGAGGGAATTTCTTCTGTCCTCCAGTATTCGGCGGTTGGGGCTCCTCGTCATCATCACTATGAAGCCCCTTTTCCTTGTATTCTACATTCAATTTGCCAGTCTATTTAAACACCCAGCATTCTCTGTTGGTGTGGTTGGCTGGTTTATCAGGGGTGCCGTGAATTTGACATGAGCGATCGAGTATGCGGTCCAAACTGAACAAGCCCGGATTGTTTCTCTTAAATGCCTTTTTCTGTTGTCCAGATTTAGAGCCTCTGAATCTGGCGTTGACTGCCGTGTCTTCGATGTTGTCGCCAATGTTCCGACGCTTGTGTCTATTGCGTCGTGGCTTGCTGTTGCTATCTCTAGCGTCTGAATCGCCGGAGTTTTTTGGTGTGATGTTGTTGTGAGCCAGCCAGCTGTCCTTGCCCGCGCAGAAGCGGGTCATGAGTGTCGTGAGGGATGCCATGGACTTTGGCTTCTCTTGGCCGAGGTGTCGGGAAAGCCATTTGTCACGGATGTTATGCTTGAAAGCTGCTAAGGCTTCGGCATCCGGACAGTTGACAATTTGGTTCTTTTTGGTTAGGAACCGAGTCCAGAATTTCCTGGCTGACTCTCCGGCTATTGGGTTATGTGACTTAAGTCATCAGCATCCGGTGGTCGCATGTAAGTGCCCTGGAAGTTGTCAAGGAATGCGTCTTCCAGGTTCTCCCAACTACCGATGGAGTTTGCCGGCAAGCTATTCAGCCAATGCCGAGCTGGTCCCTTGAGTTTTAGTGGGAGGTACTTG